>NC_061118.1:18858970-18942598 GCF_002878395.1 Capsicum annuum
TTTAGCGATGGCATTATTAAGTGAAAATCATTGTGATTGGGTTGTGAGCCATGAATGCCAGATGAACCTTTCCCTATGATGTCAGTTGGACCGCCTCCAGTCGTACCAATATCATATGAGTGTTACCTTTAATTCGTACATTGATTAGAAAGTTGGACACCATATTATTTCAAACCTACGACTCTGTCACTCAACTTTTACCATTACCATACGACCAGTAATCCATAAGTCGTATCCTAAGAAAAACATATAGGCTAGAAACTGGACAACATACAATTGGAACCATACTTCTGATATCATGTACATACAATTCGTATGGATTCTTCTCATGCCAAGAATAGAAGTTGGCCAATGTGACACTAAAAAACATACGACTAGGGTCCTAGACCCGTATTCACACTATAAGAGTAGCATGGTGTGAGTCGTATGATGAACAAAGGGTTCAAGACTCAGAAAATTTTGTAGGGGCCAAAGTTTAGGGTGTTTCAGACTCCCCCATATAGGATCATTCATCTTGGAATGATGGAATGGGGCAATACAAGCATGATTAGACTGTTAGACATCTCTACTTTTACCTTTGAGGTAGAAACCAAAATACCAAGGAATTCATAATCCATCACCAACAAAGATAGAAAACAAGATATTAAGAACAAGACATACCTCAAGCACGATTTTCTGAAATTGGGAATAGGAATGGATACTTAGACTTCCTGACCTCCTTGGGTTCCCAAGTAGCTTCCTCAAATATTTTGTTCTTCTATAGAACCTTCACCAAAGCCATATCTTTTATTCGCAACCGATAAAATTTCCAATCAAAGATCCTCACCGGGACCTCCCTATAGGATAAAGAATCCAAAAACAAATGTTTTCCAAGAAAACAACAAATGAAGGATCACCCATGCATTTCCGCAACATAGACACATGGAATAACAGATGAATGGAAATCATGCTAGAGGGCAATTCAAACTCATATGCCACATTAACAACCCTACTCTAAATCAAGTATGGGCCAACATACCGTGGACTAAAATTTCCCCTTTTCCAAAACTGCATTATTCCTTCATGAGAGACCTTTCATAACACCAAATCTCTATCCTAAAACTCCAAGTTCCTTATACTCACATCTGCATAGGACTATTTGTGAATTTTGATGGTCTTAATCCAAACCCAAATAGCCTTAACCTTCTTCATAGCTTAGTGAACCTAATCAAATCCAGAGATCTCAGTATCACAAACTTCAAACTTCCCAAAATAGGACCTACACCTCCTACCACATAATGGTTCACACGGGGCTATTCAAATGCTAGAATGGTAATTATTACTGTAAGAAAACTCAATCAAGGGCAAATGGTCAAACCAACTACCACTATAGTCAATCACACAGACTTGCAATGTATCCTAAAAAGTCTAAAAAGTTCTTTTAGCTTGCCTATCCGACTGTGGTTAAAAAGTCATACTAAGACTCATTTTAGTCCCAAAACAACGCTGAAAAGGGTGCCAGAAATGCTATGAGATATAAGTACCACGATGCAAAATAATTGAGACAATCGCACCATGCAACTTTTGCACTTCCTGAAGGAACAATTTTGCATAATCCTTACCAAACGAAGTAGTCATAGTTACTATAAGTGAGCGGACTTGGTCATCCTATCCATGATGACACAAAAGGAGTCACACTAATTTCTTTAACCCAGAAGACTTATAACAAAATTCATATTAATTATTTCCCATTTCCACACCGGTAGTTCAATCACTCAAAGTAGCCCACCGGGCCTCATGAGTTCCACCTTAACTTGCTGACACACCATACACTTAGCCAAAATGTCAGCTACATCCCATTTCATATTTTTCAATAAATAAATCTCTGTTAGGTCATGATACATCTTTATCTAATGGGGATGAACCATATATTGTGTATCATGGGACTCAGGAAAAATCCTACCCCACAACCCATTCATATTCCAAAAGCTCAACCTCTCTTGGTACCTCAAGATACCATCTCCTCCAATCTCAAAGGCCATACCTTTTTGCTTACCTATATCATCCTTGATGTTCACCAAAAGAGGATCCAATACATATTTATTCTTTATTTTTGAACCAAGAGATGATCGCGCCAGCTGTTGTAGTAACACACTTCCATCATCAGAGTCCAAGAGATGAATTATGAGTATAGAAAAATGATGAATATCCATCTCTAATTTCTACCAATCTTCATCCACATATGACAAGCTACCTATGGACAACCGCTAAGAGCATCAAAGGCCACATTAGCTTTACCTGGATGATAGTGAAGACTCATATCGTAGTCCTTAAGCAACTTAAGCCATATTTTATCCTTAGATTAATCTCTTTTTGAGTAAATACATATTGTAGGCTCTTATGATGAGAAAAGATATCAACATGGAAGCCATTCAAATATTGATGTCATATTTTTAATGCAAACACCACGACTAACAACTACAAGTCATGAGATAGGTAGTTACTATCATGAACCTTTAACTGTCTAGAGGCATAGGCAACAACATTACTATGTTGCATCAAAACACAACTCAAACCAACTGTGGATGCATCACAATAAAACACAAAACCCTTGGTACACCACGTAGAGTCGAGATCAGAGTTGAAGTTAACTTACACTTAGCTTCTCAAAGCTACCCTCAAAAGCATCTGACCATAATAAATTCACTTTCTTCTGAGTCAATTTGGTCAATGGAGAATCAATAAAAGAAAAGAACTCCACAAACCTCCTATAATACCCAACTAGACCCAAGAACCTTCGAATATTGGTTGGAGTCGTGGGTTTGGGAAATTCTTAACCATAAAAACTTTCAGAGGATCCAAAATAATCCCCTCACTAGACACAACATGACCCAAAAAAGATATGAATTTCAATGAGAATTCACATTTAGAGAACTTAGCATATGACTATTGATCTTTTAATGTATACAACACAAGATGAAGGTTTATTGGCATGATTCTCCTTACTTTTATAGTACACTAAAATGTCATCAGTGAAGACAATCATAAATAGGTCCAAAAACTGAAGGAAGACCCTATTCATGAAATCCATGAATGCCATAGGGGCATTAGTTTAGGCAAATAATACCACAAGGAACTTGAAATACCCATACCAGGTACAAAAAGCTATCTTAGTGTTTTCCACTTCCCTAATATTTTGATGATGATACCCAGACCGAAGATCGATCTTAGGGAAGTATTTGGCACCCTGAAGCTAATTAAAGAAAACTTCAATTCTCAAAAAAATGTACTTATTCTTTATCTTCACCTTATTCAATTATCAGAAATTAATACACATCAGAAAGGAACCATTATTTTTTCTAAAGAACAAGATAGTTGCGCCCACCTAGACATACTAGGATGGATGAAACCCTTTCTAAAAGATCTTTCAATTTCTCCTTAAGATCCTTCAACTTTGGAGCTATTCAATATGGGGAAATAGAAATTGGACGGGTGTTAGGAATAATAATAATACAAAAATACTTCTCCCTATTAGGAGGTACACCAGGAAGGTTATCGCTTAAGAACTCAAGAAACTCATTCACCAATTGGACAAAATACAAAGAAGGACCCTTCTAGTTAGAATCTTTAACCTAGACTAGATAATAGAGACACCCCTTAGAGATTAATCTCTGATCTCTAAGATACAATATGAATTTGCACTTTGGAGATAGGGAATAACCCAGCCATCAAATAACCAGCTAGTTTGGGAATTTAAACATGACCTTATGGATCCTAAAGTCTAAAGACGCATAGCATGAGTATAAACAGTCCATTCCTAAAATAACATCAAAATAAACAATGACAAACTTTATCAAGTCCACTAGAGTTTCTCTACTACCAATATCTACCACACACACTCTGTAGACTATTTGTACAACCACAGAGTCTCCTACTAGGGTGGAAATAGAAAAAAGGGTCTAACAAACACTCAGGACCAAAAGCAAAATACACAACCACAAATAGGGTCGCATAAGAGAAAGAAAGGACTACAGACCAAAGAAATAGTACACATCATGGGAAAAGAGTTTCATATTACTAGTAACAACATACAGAGATGCCTTAAACTTTTGATAAAAAGTAAAAAAATATAAGTAATTCCAGCCAGTGCCGGTACGATAAGCAAAAATAATACTCTTTGTTGTAGGAGCTGATGAAGAGAAAATTTGAACCTTATCATCTCCATAAACAACCCTATAAGGATAATCACATTGCATATGGATATCTGACCAAAACTAAAGCATCAGTTTATCCCTTCTCACACTGACCACAGTACTGCTGACCAAAGAATCTGTAACAAGGTTAGGATGGTATTGATCGATCCCCACTGGCCTGAGATTAGGCACTCTTTATCCTCAAAGCATCACCATCCTAAAATTGTTGGTCTCCTGACGGCCTCAGAAAGGGAGTAATAGCCGTTGAATAGTAGTTAGGACTCCTCTAACTCTTTCACTTAGTCTACTTCCCACTTTGTTCTAAAAACCAAGACCTCTTACTTTTCCTATCACAAATTTTAGACTACTTATCTTTCTTCTTTTTTGACCTACTATATATATATAACAAATCTGGAGATATCCATGTCCTTGATCAATAGTTCATTATTACGGTCAAGGATCAACTCACGAGATAATCTTAATGTGAATATTCTCATCCGTGACCTTGTATAAGATACAAATTATAGAGCAAACCAGGATAACTAATGGAATTTCAAAGAATACTTCTTTATTATCATTTTTCCTGTCTTAAAGTTAACAAATTCTTTTGCCTTAGCTTTCCTAAACTCCTGAGGAAAGAAGCAGTCAAGAAATGCATTAGAGAAATCATCCTAGAAGGTGGAACCAACATCCTCACATCTAGACCATTCTCATTCATCTTACCATTGGTACTCCACATCTTTAAATTGGTAAGCAACAAACTCTACACCTTCAACCTCCAAAGAATGCATAACCCAAATGATCTTCTTTATCTCATCAATGAAACTTTGAGGATCCATCTCAAGCTATGTACTAATAACTATTAAAGGATGCAACCTCATAAACTAGCCCACTCAAGTTGCCTTAGACAAACCTATAGTTGCAGCAAACCTTGACTATTATGACTTAAACATCACCAACTGAGTCAATAGGGTAATGGAGCAACAGAACTAAGCATTTGAAAAATTCTCGAGAGATGTCTAACTATGAGTGTCACCCTTAGAAGAGGCATCATAAGTGGTGAATTTTATAAATTATTTGCACTTAATAATCGTGTGTGCTACTATGAATGTAATGTATAAATGAGACATATTTATGATTAAATGCACTAATTTTCGTATTTTTTGCATGCACACAGGAGATGAGATAGAAAGATGTGGATTTAAGATAAATAAAGATCAAAAGAAGAACAAAAGTGCTTAGCTAAAGACCCTGAATAAATTAGGCTCATTTACCGTAATTATGATCTCAATATTGTGATTATGGCAAGTCAGATTTGTTAGCCACTACAATTATGTGGATCTTATTATGGTCACGGGAGCCAGGATCACAGCTAAACTAATTTAATCATGGTTTAGCGGTATTTTGGCCAAAGATCGTTTTATAATTTCACTCTACTGAAACTAATTCCTTTTAAAGGCTAAACCCTTTCTCTTTTAGGTATTATTGATGATTAAAAAATTTTTGAATTTGGTGTTTAAAACCCTAAATTGGGCTAGAATTTGTAATTTGATTTAGAGACTTTGAAATTAGTCTTTGTGAAGAATGGATGGTCTAAACAATCCCTATGGTATATTTTTCTCTCTCTGCTTCATAAGTATCTAAATTTTAATTGTCTTGTAATTATGCTGAACTAAGGTGCTATTATGTATGGGTTGTAATATATTTGTGTATAGACTTTTTTATTATTGATGGTTTTTGCTATTGCTTGGTTAAATTATTTGGTATATGTGGGGGAAAGCCCTCAAATATGAAAATAGGTTTGTGAGTGAAAACTTAAAACACTTGAAAGCTCAAACCATCCTTCAAAGAGGGGCTTGGTTGAACTTTTGGAAAAAATATCATTCTTGAAAGAGGGATATGGGTGACAAGTAGATAGTAGACAATTAATAGATGTAGTGTGCTAATTTTCACTAACTTAGATATAAGGGTGATTAAGAATATGAATATATCTTCGACATCTTCCTAGAAATAGGGATGCCCAATTGAGTTAATGGTGGTTGAAATTTGACACACTTGTTAGGTATACGAAAGGGTCAATGATTGAAATTCTTGAGGTTTTGTTGCTAAACTATACTTAAGGAACTTAGACCTAGCCTACTATATTATTGATAACTAGCATGTACAGTAAATCTTCAGGCGCTATGCATAACTTGCGCTTAGGTATACATAATCTCAAGATTGTTATCATATCACTTTTAAATCACAATTGCTGTTTACTTTGTTGACTTGAATTGGAGTTGACAAAACATGTGCCAAACTAACCCCCCCCCCCATTTTTATTTATGAATTTTGTTTTATTCACATTGCGGGTAGCTCAATAGTAGCATTTAACGCCCATAGGACTAGAATTCTAATTTCACTCCTCATGGATTAAACCTCAATAGAAGTTGAGCTATTTACAATGACCATCCTATACCAATTTTGATGGTATAGGTGAGAATTATCAAAATGACATTATTGCTCGGGAGTGAAATTTAGTTTTTACTTATGAAATGTTGAGTGTTACTTTGGGTACACCTATAGTGGTTTTTATATATTTGGGTTGTTCTTTTTGTTTTCCTTTTAGGTTATTATCATAGTGTTCACGGAAATATGAGTAATAATGTAAGCATTGGTGGGTCTTTTAATGGCCCTCTTGAATACGAGGAATAACTCAATGATGTTGGTTGATCTAGTTCCATCCGTATCTTACCTACTGAATGGAATAGTGTCTTTTATGTCATAAGGGTTATGTTGTATATGCTACAGAAAAAGGTACTTTTATATATATATATATATATATATATATATATATATAATATCGAACTGTGTGCACCCTTTGATATTGCACATATAACCCAAGAATCCATCCGTATTTGTGTTTTCTCATTTTATCTAAAGGGAGAGGCATTGTTTTGGCTTTGCTCTCTTCTAATTGAATTCATCATCTCTTGGGAGGAACTCACTATGGTCTTCCTTGACCGGTATTTCCCACTGTCCAAAATGCTCCATTGTGGGATGTGATCATGAACTTTAGGTAATTTAATGGGGAACCTCTGTATGAGGTTTGGGAAAGATTCAATAGAAAACTCTTGAATTTTCCCAACTAGTAGGTCACAAAGAAGATTTTTCTCCAAATAATCTACTGGTCTCTAGATCCCCTCAATAAAACTGTGGTAGACAATATGGAGAGGGCCTATCTTGTAAAGTTGACTTATCATGCAGCATCAAATTTACTTGATCAATTTAGAAATTAAAATTGGTGGTGGCATACCCGGGATGCTGAGGTACCAAAAGGATTTCCTACTACCTCCATTGGTAATAAAGAGCAAAAGAAAGATAGGTAAGGATGGAGAAGAGAATATGACAAAAATAATGACTCAATTAGAGATTTTGACATAACATGTGATACGTGCACCTACAAAAATTTTGAATGCTGTGGCATCCAAGGAATATGATGAAGAGTCTAAGAAAATTAATGAGGATATTCGTATTTGGCCAACTATATTGCGGGTTCTTTCCTTGCTTATCAAAGGAAATGATGGAACCAAGGTTTGAACAAAAGAGATCATAAGTGGAGTGATAAGAATAGTAGTGTGATCTTTATGTGCCTCCTCATGATCAGGCAAAGGGTAATGATTCCAAATCTATTGAACCTAACAAGTATAAAATGAAATATAAGCTAGTAAGGATTTTAATAAAAGTGGAGGGAACAAACAAAGTGGTCCATGCATTGAAAGGGAATTTTTTGTAACTCAACTAAATGGTTGTATCCCACTCTGGTTTGATCAAGCAATTAAAAACTCAAATCAGGTAAATGTCTACCCAACTCAATTCATGGCAAAGGGATGCCACCCTATTAACACCATTATGAATATAAAAAATGAGTCTCAAGTGTTGGGTATTATAAATAGGAGTGGTAAAACCCTCAATAATCTATTGGTAGATGTCTAAAAGGAGCCCAGTTTGGAGAAAAATCTTGTGAACAATTCAAAGAAAGAGAACCTAAAGTCTTAACAGTCTGATACATCACTTTTTCTGCAAAAGTAAGCCTCTAAGATTAGGCCATTAACATATAAATTTTTTATCAAAAACAAGGATTTAGAAAATTACTAATTATTTGAGTCCCCAACAAAGGCACCAAAATCTTGTTGTGGTCTATCATACATGCAAGTGGACACGATCGTAAAAGTAATATAGTGATTAAAAAGAATTGAATGTCTTACCTATGAGGACTAATCTAAGGCATTTTACTCCTCTCTCATTGTTATATCCAACTAAGTTCATATTTTAAGAATTATTTTCATGGTTAAATGTTTTATGGTTTTGGATTTTCAACTATATGTCGGGGTTTTAGTTACAATGATTGGTTGTGGTTTTCCCATGTCTTTTACTTAAAGTTTTCATATTATTATGGTGGATTAAACATTTGGTTAAATGGGAATGGTTAATTTGTACTTGGTTTTAACTTTGGAAATACTATGCCCCAAACATATTTGATAAAATGCCTATACTAATGTTTTTGGTTAAATTGTTTGACTTTGATTGAACTGTGCATGGTATAACTTGGTAATGGAACCCTAAATAGTATAAATGGTTTAAATGGTTTGGAATGGTTAAATGGTATGGTCTTGGAGGTTATGGTTGGCTTAATTAAAATCCTTGTGGGGTACAAGGGAATCCCCCAAGAAAGCTTAATAATTATCACTTCTGTAGTACATAGGATTCCCCAAAGTCAGCTTAATAATGTAATCTATGGGAATATTGGAATCCTTTCTTCTTAGAAAATATGGATAAGGACATTTCTTAAAGGCTATAATTGGTATGATAATACCCCTACTTATAGCCTTGGTTAATAATAAATGGAATGCTGGTTTGGTTATATGGTAATAGTTTTAATTTGGAAATAATTGCAGGGTGTTAAAGCTAACCATCAAGGTGTGACCCTAATCAACGGACACTGAAAAATCATATTTGCCAACATGAGGATTGGTTGTGGCGACCATATATGTTACTTATGGGGTACACAAAAATTCCCTATGTAAACTTGTGCATATATATCATCGAGAGGGAAGAGTACTCAGGAATCTCCTACTTCTATGGTGTCTCTGGTTCGTGCGGCTACATGCATCAAGGTTCATTCAGGGGGTTACACTGGACTAATATAGCACATCGGTGGTTCTCGGATGGTTATGCTACATATACCTACGTTAATGGTTTTAAAGTCATGCTCAACCCGATTCTCTTTCCCAACATTGTTATATGTATATGTATGTAACATTATGAGTTGTCGATTGATGGTGATCATGGCATTTGTCTTATCATTGCTTAATGTCTTTGTTCTCTAACTTTGTTAAAGGTAAGTTTGATGTTTATTAATCTATTAAGTCTTGCTTGTTCTTTCCCTTACCAATAATTTGAGTACTATGATCCTAAGTGAGGGAGAATTAAATATCGTAAACTTTCTCACTTGAAAAATTTTCTTAAGTCAAAGACTTTAGGAAAGATACAACTCATGGGTACTTGTTTTACCCTAGGATACAGTTCAGTGACCTTACCCTCGTATGTTAGTAAGCATGTTTGGACTGCCTTCTGTCTAAGATATGACTAAGCATTATACTAGTTGTACAATGGGATACAAGGTGTATAATACCATGTCGTATGATGCTATATATTTAGCCTAGTTGATTATGTCAATGTTATGGTTCAAGGTATGGTTTTAGGGAACTATTCATACCCTAAGGTATAACTTCGACCTAGGTAGTTGTATGATGGTTAGTATAGGAGAACTTGGTGAATTCTAGGGAAAGAGTTCGGGTACTACTAGTTCCCTAGGGTGCGATTTATGTGTGGGAGTCATACCCACCTGGGAGTAAATCTTTAGCTTTTAATCTGAGGGATTTTCTAACATTTCCCACCTCAAAACCCTAAAGTCCCCACACTATATAACATATTGTAGCCTCTCATATCTCATATTTCACTGGATAAAACATTACAAATACTCTCTCAATCTCTTATTTAAAGATTGGCGGCTAGGTTTTGAAGAGGTGTTCCTCTAAGAGTCTAAAAGGGTCAAGTTCATTTCGTGAATCATCCTGTATAAGTAATGTGACTCTTCCCTTATTGATATTTCAAAATATCATAAGTATAAAACATTGATTTTGACATATAAATGGTGGTTTTGAAATCAAATTTTAAGGATTTTTATGCATAGTGTTGGTTATTATTTGCTCTTTCTTAAACTTTTATTTATACATGCTTGTGATGATAAATTGCATATGTGGGTGCTTGTTGATGGTGTTTTAACAAATGGGTCATGAATAACCCTAGATTTGATGATTTCTACTTTAGTTTGTCTTAATAAATATATGCCCTCAAGATGTTTGTGAAAATGTTTAAGATAAATATCTAGTGTCATACTAATGGTGTTTCAAACTATGACATTGGTCTAATGGATATGAATGAACTTTGAAATTTGTCTAATGGATATGAATTCTTGATAAATGGTCTTGTGACGACCTTGTTAGCCTTGTAATTAGTTAATTGGTGACTTCGGTGGTATGATGGCTAAAAGGTTAGAGTCCCTAAGCATGGAATTGAATTGTATTTTGAACTATTGTTTGATATGAGAATGTAAATGTTGAATGAATGGTTTGTAAAGGTGTTGATAACCATAAATGGATATGAATTATGGTATGAAATAAGGCATTCGCCAATTTAAATTATTTGGTTAGAAATGGTTTCATAAAGACCATGTGGTTATATATGGCATTGAGTGGTAGCATTGGTGGCTTGAATTGGATAAATAGGTTAGAATCCTTTTATGTTTAATTGAATGGATGATAATGCATGGACATAGGGCTAGAGTCCCAATGTTGACTAGTAATGGTCAAAATGGCATGTGATTAGAGACCACTTGCCTAATAAAATATCTTGTAGTCAGAGCCCACCTACCAATAGGTTAGTGTCCACTAGCTATATGTGTGATCGATTATGGTTAGAGTCCACTTGCTATAAATACATGTGATGGCTTGTGGTTAGAGTCCACTTTTTATATCAGATTGGATGGCTTGTGGTTAAAGTCTACCTTTCATATAAGATAATATGGCTTATGGTTAGATGCCACTTTCTATGTAAGATGGCTTGTGATTAGGGTCCACATGCTATATAAGATAGGATGGCTTATAGTTAGAGTCCACTTGCCATATAGGATAAGATGACTCAAGGTTAGGGCCCTCTTTCATAATAAAAACGAGAAGTCCAAATGTTCTAATCTATAAGGGTGGAATGTTTGAGTCACTTCCTCCATACCTCTTGATTGGGAGTTGTCAAAAATGTATGCTAAGCCTTGTTTCACTTTTTGGCATGTGATGTATCTATATATATATATATATATATATACACATATATGTATACATATTAAAATATGATTTCCTATGATGGTCTGACTTGGTTTAGAATTATGGCACTATTTTATCTTTACCGTTGAGTTATATTCTAGCACTCCAACTGTGAACTGTCTCTTGATGCTATGTCTCTACACGACACGGGGGTTGAAGCTTCTTCTTCTCATCCTTTGTAGTGACCTAGTGTTTGATCGGTTTGTATGTTGACATTAAAGTGGTTAGCTTCACTATTTTTGAAAGCATAAATGTCATAGTCTCTTAAGTTTATGTCATAGACTTGTTTTAAATTTGGTTTTGGGCTATTGTCGGGGGCATGTCCTAATATATTACAAATATCTATTTTGTAGAGGCTTGGTGGATGACTATGGACATAGTTATATTGGATTAGTATATTGATGTAAGTAGATTAATTAAACATTTATTAATCTATGATAATTGTCTTGTTTCTGTTATCTCATGATATGGTGGGAACTCATTTAATATTTTTAGAATAATGTGATCGTTTGGTTGGATTAACGGGTGATTTACGGTCCTTGTTGGGCTTAAGATGCCTATAAAATAAGGCCCAATTTTAGGACGTCTCAAGTTTGTATTAGAGCCTAGGTTGATGGTATGTTGGGTGTCCATAAAGTAGTGTCAAGTAGAGTTTCTTTTGTGGGTGTGTAGCGCACCACAATTATAAGAGGGACGCTACAAGAAATTTAAGAATGCTACCCTTTCTTGTGTTTCTATCTCGGGCTATAGAGTCTAAGGTCTTGGAATTTACTGATTTCTATTTGCTCATCATTAATATTATGCCTCCAAAAAGATCTGATGTTCAAGAAAATTCTTTTGTAACGACTGAGGACACTATGGATGAAGCTCATCGAACTTCCAAGGTTCAAAACAATTCATGGGTCATGACATCTAACTGTCCTCATGGGATACCACCTGCCCCCACTAATCCTGCTTCTAAGATTGACACCCCTCTTTCATCACCACAAAGGGATGATACTAATGTGGTTTCGTTGCTCTATTAATTTTTTGACTCAATTGGTAGCTTCTGAGTTCGAGCATAGTGTTCCTATGTGTAAATCCTTTGATACAACAAGGGTTGGCCAGTTCATGAGGTTGCACCCTCATATGTTCACGGGTTAAAAGGTTGAGAAGGATCTTCAAAGTTTCATTGATGAAATAGAGAAGATCTTCCAAATTATGCATACTTTAGGGGTTGAAAGTTTTGAGTTTGCTTCATATTAATTGAAAGATATGGAGTACCAATGGTATGAATAGTGGGAGCGATCGAGGGGTGAGGATGCTAGTTTAGTTGTGTGGGAGGATTTCCCTAGTGTGTTCGTTTACCTCTTCTTTCCTCAAGAGCTATGGGAAGTTAAAGGGTAAGATTTTGTGAATCTAAGGCAAGGGGGAATGTATGTTAAGGAGTACGCCTTTAAATTTCATAAGTTGTCTAGGTATGCTCCTGATATAGTTTCTAGCATTTGGGCGAGAATGCATAAGTTTTCTTTAGGACTATCTCATGAATTGGTCAGTGAAAGTATGGCTGCCTTGTTGATCAATAATACGGAAATCTCTAGGTTTATTGTGCATAAGCATCAAGTGGAGAAAGATAAAAAGAAATAGGCTGAGTCTTATGATAGACAGAGTAAGAGGTTTCAATTTTTTAACAAAGTGAAAGCTAGTAGTCTAGTGGTAAGTGGCCCAAGAGGAAGAATTGGGCGAGTGGTAATGCTTCTAGGGAAAAAGGTGCGTAGTCTTAGGAAAATGGGGCCTTATCGACACCGACGTACCCTCCTTATACATATTGTGGTCAGCATCATCATGCCTAGTATAAGAAGGAGAGGAAAAGGTATTTTTAATATGGTCAGATAGGGCACATTTAGCGAGAGTGACCTTCGCTAGAGGCTTCTTGGGCCAACAGAGTACCTATTGCTACTTTATTTTCTCCTACACTGAAGGGTGCTTTTTCTACTCCTGACTCTATTTCTGGTATGGACACTAGCCGAACTCGCTTGTATGCACTGGATACACACTAGGAGTTTGAGGCATCTATAGATGTGGATATAGGTATGTTTAGACTTTCATCCCATGATGTGTGTTGTATAGTTTATCGAGGGTACACTCTTTCTTACATGACGACGTTTGTCGTTGACCATCTTGGTTTTAGTCCCTATTATTTGTCAGTTCCTTTTTTTATTTCTACCTTGGTAGGAGACTCTGTGGTTGTTAAAGGAGTCTATAGGGGATGTGCGGTATCAGTTAGTGATAAAGAAATTTTGGTAGATTTGATAGGAATGGATATGGTTGAGTTTGATGTCATATTGAGGATTGTTTGGTTGCATTCATATTATGCTCCCTTAGATTGTCATACCCATACGATCTTCTTTTAAATTTCCTAATGAGTCATAAGTTGTATGGGAAGGGGTTCCTCAGTACCTGCATGGAAGTCTATCTCCAATCTTAGAGCCTAAAAGTTCATCTCAAAGAGGTGCTTATATCATTTGGTCTGAGTTAAAGATTTTAACTCGGAAGGCCCTTCTCTAGAATTTGTTATTGTAGTTAATAATGTCCTGAGGTTCCCTTTGATAACCTTCCTAGTATCCTAGTATGGAGATTGAATTATGGATTTTCTTGTCCTGAACACTTGTCCAATTTCTATTCTTTCTTTCTAGAATAGTTCCAGTGGAGTGTTTTCGTTCTTGCATGCATAAGAGGATGGTTTCCTTTTGGAAGGAATCAGTTTTAGGTGTGAAAATAAGGATTCTTGGGTGACCTCCTTATGGGGTGAACCATATATGTTTATTCTATATGAGGTCCCTTATTAGGTAGTGCATTGTAGTTTGGAGACACTAAGTGTGAATTCTATTAGTTAATGTTGATAGCATGCATGGACTATGGAGTTAGGTTGATAGGCTTAAAGGTTGTGATTCAAAGATGTACCAATCGATGTGTCGGGTACTTAATAGTCTAGGTGGGGCATCGTGCTTAACGGTAGTGATGAGAAGGAGTAGTATTCATAGATAAATATAAGAAATGGATCCCTGAGGCTCAAGGTAAATCTGTTTTACTTTGAATAGGCTTGAACATGGAAGTACTATCTGGCTAAATTCAGTCTCTTATAGTGATATGTCTACAGGAAACTATAAGTGAAATTTGACTTGAACTCTAGCATGAGTCTCTTTCATCAGGTTCTCCTAGTGTCTATGTTTTATAATTGTATAGGTGATCCTTTTATTGGTTGTCCACATAGAGGATGCTGGAATCTTGAACACTTTTTCCTATGAAGAGGTCCCGATCAGCAACTTGGATTGGCAAGTTTTTCAGTTGCAAATGAAAGTGGTGTATTTGGTAAGGGTTTTGTGGAGGAACCAAAAGTCAGAAGAAGAAACTTAGGAGGAGGAAGAGGATGTGAAGCCTTAGTATCCATGTTTGTTTTCCATTTCAAAAACTCCTATTTTAACTATGCATTGATTTTCTTAACTTAATTTATATCTTTGTTAGGAAAGGTGGTTCAAGACCGTAAACATTGAAGTGAACAAGTGTCTATGATAGACAACAAGTTCGAGTCCTAAAGTCAATTGAATAAATGGTCAATTGATGGTGATCGTGACATGTGTCTTATCCTTGTTGAGTGTCTTTGTTTTCTAAATTGGTTAAAGGTTTCTTTGATATGTATTAATCTGTTTACTCATGCTTGTGCGTTCTTTTACCCATTATTCTAGGAAAAATTATCCTAATTGGGGAAGAATGAAACATCCTAAATTTGGCCTTAGTAAAAATTTCCAAAGTATGAGACTTTAGGTAATGTACGAATCCTGGGTACTAGTCATATGCTGGGATACGATTTGGTGACCCTTCTATATTATGTTAATAAGTATGTTTGGGTTGTCTTCAATCCAAGATACCCCTAAGCATCCTACTGGTCATATGGTAGGATACGAGTTGTATGTTTTTAAGTCGTATAATACCATATGCTCAGCCTAGTTACATCTATCCAAGGTACAGCTCAAGGTATGGTTAAGGGTACCATTCCTACCCTATGGTATTACTTAGACCTTGGTGGTCATATGATTGTCAGTAAAGGCGATCATGGGGAAGTCTCGGGTATGAGTTAGGGTAACACTTATAACCTAGGGTACGGTTTAGGTGTGGGAGTCGTACCCACCTAGGAGTAAATTTTCAGCTTTTAAGCTGAGGGCTTTTCAGACATTTCCCACCACAAAACCATGAATTCGCCAATCTATAGAACCCATTGTAGCCTATTATAACTCAATTTTGGTGGATCAAACATTTCAGATACTATCTCAAAATCTCTCTTGAAAATTTGAGGCTAAGGTTTCAAGAGGTGTTAATCTTAGAGGCTAAAGGGGTCAAGTTCTTTCCGCGAATCATCTTGTTTAAGGCATGTGACTCTTTCCTCATTGTTATTTCAAGATATCAATTGTTTAAAACATTTTGACTTGTAAATGGTGGTTTTGAAATCAAATGTTGAGTGTTTTGATGCATAGTGTTTACTATTGTTTGCCCTTGCTTAAACTTGTGTTTATAAATATTTGTGGTGATGGATTGCACATGTGGGTTTTTTTATGGTGGTTTAACAAATGGTCCATGAATAACCCTAAAATTGATAATTTCTACTTTGGTTTTGTTCTTAATATGTATACCCTTAAGGTATTTGTGAAAATGTGTACGAGAAATAACTAGTCTCATATTAATGGTGTTTTGAACTATGACATTGATCTAATGAATATTAATAAACTATGACTTTGGTCTAATGGATATGAATTCTTGGTAAATGGTTTTGTAAAGTCCTTGTTGTCCATGTAATGGTTTAATTTATAACTTTGGTGGTGTGATGGATAAATGGGTTAGAGTTTCTAATAGTGGAATTGAATTATGTTTTGAACAAAAGTTTTGTATGAGAATGCTAATGATGAATTGATGATTTATAAAGGTGTTAATGAACATAAATAGATTTGCATTGTTCTATGAACTAAGGCATTGGCCTATTTAAATGATTGGTTGATTAATGGTTTGATAAAGACCATGTGGTCTTATATGGAGTTGAATTGTAGCCTTGCTGTCTTGAATTGGCTAAATAGGTTAGCGTAGTTATGTGTTGAATTTAATGGATGATAATGCATGGAAAAATATTTAGAGTCCCAATATCAACCTATTAATGGTCCCAGTGGCTTGCGGTTAGAGTCCACTTGACTAATAAAATAGCTTTTTGTTAGAGTGCACTTGCCTAATAAAATGGCTTGTGGTTGGAGTCCATTTGCCTTAAAAAATAGTTTATGGTTAGAGTGCACTAGCTATATATTTGATGTCTTGTGGTTAGAGTCCACTTGTTATATATATATATATAATGGCTTGTGGTTAGAGTCCACTTGCTATATAGGATGGCTTGTGGTTAGAGTCCACTTGGTATAAGATATGACTTATTATTAGAGTTCACTTGATTTATAAGATAGGAAAGCTTGTGGTTAGAGACCACTTTCTATATAGGATAAGATGCCACTTGCTATTAAAGATGAATTGTGTTTAGAGTCAACTTGATATATACGATTGGATGTCTTGTGGTTAGAATCTGCTTGCCATATAAGATAAGACAAATTGAGGTTAGGGTCCTCTTTCCTAATATAAATGAGAAGTCTAATGTTCTAAGCTCTAAGGGTGGAAGGTGTGAGTCCTTTACTACTACTTATGATTGAATGTTTTCATAAATTAATTCTAAGCCTTGTTTCCCTTTTTGGCATGTGATACATCTATATATTTCCATATATGTTTGTACATATTCAAATGTGATTACATATGATGGTTTGTTTTGGTTTCCCTTGAGTTGAATGCTAGTGCTTCAATCGCTAACCGTCTCTGGGAGTTGTGTCCCTATGTGTCAGAGGGCCGAATCTTCTTCTTCTTTACCTCTGTAGTAACCTGGTATTCAAGTGGTTTGTGTGTTGACATTAATATGGTGTTCATGCTATCTTTTGAAGTCATACATTAAATATTCTCTTTATTTTATGTCATAAAGTTGTTTAGACTCTAGTTTTTACTATTGTCAGGGGTATGTCTCAACATATTGTAGACATCAGTTTTGTAGAGGCTTTGTGGATGATAGTGGACGATGTTAAGTTTGATTAGTATGTTGATGTAATTGAATTTATTAGACATTTATTAAGCTATCATCATTGTCTTGTTTCCACTATCTTATTATATGGTCAGATTTCATCTGATACTTTTGTAATAATATTATGGTTAGGTTGGGTTAATGGGGCAATGTTCAATCCTTATTAGGCTTGAGATTCCCATATGACAAGGCCCAATTTTGGGTTGTGTTAGCTCTATGCAAAATTCTCTAAATGTGAATTCTAGTTGAACAATACCACTTTTTTGGGTCATATTGTTTTTAGTGAGAGGATCATGGTGGATCAATAAATAGTGATGGAGTATAAGAAGTAGACTAGACCCATGAATCCAACTAACATTTTGAGCTTCTTAGGTTTTGGCTGTGTATTATAGTAGGTTTGAGGAATGCTTTTCAACTATAGCTGTCCCATTGACTAAGTTGAGTTAGAAGAAGGTAAAGATCTCTTGGTCGGATATTTGTAGGGGTAGTTTTGACAAGCAGAAGGATAAGCTAACTTTGGCTCTAATTTGAACTTTGTCGAAAGTCAATGAGGGTTTGTTTTTTACTTTGATGTGTCTTTGGGTAGGTCTTGGTTGTGTTTTAATGCAATATAGTAGGGTGATGGCCTATTCTTCTACGATGTTGAAGGTGCACGTAAAGAATTATCCTACTCATGATTTGGAAATATTAGTCGTGGTGTTTGCATTGCACTATTTAATGGAGTGAACGTGGACAACTTCTTGGATCGTAAGAGTCTATAGTATGTGTTAACTCTAAAAATGATTAATCTCAAGAAGAGGAGATGGCTTGAGCTTCTCAAGGATTATGAGATGAATCTTCACTACCATCTAGGTAAGGATAATATTCTAGTTAATTCTCTTACCAGTCCATGGGGAGTTTAGCTCATATGGATAAGGAGACACATGAGTTGGTGAATGATATTCATCACTTGGTTAGTATTGGAGTTTGCCTTTTGGACTCTGAGAATGGAGGTGTGTTTGTATAAGAATGATTTGGTCATCTCTTTGTAAAGAGATAAGGGAGAAACAAATTCTAGATTCTATCTTGATGAAAAAATAGGTGATATAGTTGGGCTAAATGTAATGGTATTTGAAATGAGTTGTGATGATATCTTGTTGTACCAACAGAGATTATGTGTTCCTGACATCAATGGTTTGTGATAAAGGGTATACGCTGAGTTGCATGAATCGCGCTAGGTTGCTCATCCTAATTTGACAAAAATATATCATGATCTCAAGGAGATGTATTGGTAGAATGGCATGACAAATGATATGGCTAATTTAGTGGCCAAATGTTTGATGTTGAATAAGTGAAAGCCGAGCACATAAGGCCTAGGGGTTTATTAGCAAGAGATTAAAATAACGGAATATATATGGAAAGTGATAAATATGGATTTCATTACCGGTCTTCCTCGGTTTGAAAACAGTTATATTCAGGGTGGCTTATCGTAGATAGAATGATAAAGTCAAATCACTGCTTGCTAATAAGGACTAAATTTTTGGCTGAGGATTATGCAAGGTTGTATCTTCATGAGATTATGAAGCTGCAATGGGTACCTATTTAAATTATCTCTAATCATAGAACATAGTTTCATCTCACTTTTGGAGGTTACTTCAGAACGGTTTGGGTACTAAGGTTAGTCTGAGTACTAGTTTTACCTGCAGATGGATAAGCAAGTAGAATGGACTATTCAGATATTGGAAGATATACTTTCTGTGCGTATGTGATTGAGTATGGTGGTAATTGGATTGACCATCTACCTCTTATGGATTTTGCTTACAATAACAGTATCATTATAGCATTAGGATGGACCCCTTTGTAGCATTGTATAGTAGGAGGTGTAGATCATTGATTGGGTGGTTCATGGTTGGTGAGGCAAATATGTTTGGCCCTATTTGGTTTATCAGGCTTTGGAGATGGTGAAGGTGATTTAGGATAGTCTTAAGGCCACCCTAAGTAGCCAAAATTCCTATGCAGATGTAAGGTGAAGGGACATAGAGTTTGAGGTTGGGGATAGGGTGTTCCTAATGCTGTCTCCATGAAGAGAGTAATGTATTTTTGGAACATGGGGAAGCTCAGTCCCCGACATGTTGGTCCTTATGTGGTATTGATGAGGGTTGCTAGTGTTGGATATGAATTAAAGTTGCCTTCTAGTTTGAGCTTCATTCATCTGGTATGTCATGTCTCCATATTGAGAAGGTGTATAGGTGATCCTTCGTCGGTTGTTCCTTTAGAAGGATTGGGTATCTTGGATTCTCTGTCTTATAAAGATATAGAATGTAAGATCTTTGATGGCATGCTTGTCAGCTGCGAACCAAGGACGTAGCTTTGGTTAAGGTTCTACAGCGGAACCACTAGTTGGAAGAAGCTACTTGGGAAGAAGTAGAAGACATAAAGTTTAAGTATATGCATTTGTTTTCTGCACTGGATATTGGTGCGGATGGTATGTGTTCTTGATCACATCTTTGTTCTAACTTGGTTAAATGAAAGGTTGATTTCTTTGCATCTATGTTTTCTTACTCAGTTAAATGTTTGAATGGTTATGATTGGGTGTAATTCATGCTTGTACTACCTTGTCTATTATTCGAGGATAAATTATCCTAGTGGGGTAGATTAAAACACCTTTGGTTTTGACATTATACGTGTTGGGGTACTTCGCATATGATATAGTACAACTAGATTAGGTTTAATCATATGGTGACCAGTGTGGTTAGTGTTGGTTTCTATCCAAGGTACAATTGGAACATACAAATTGTATGTTAGGGTACAAATGGTAAGGTGTTAATCATATGTTTCCCAAAGTTTAGTCTAGCTAATTTTATTCTGCCTTGGGTCCGATTTCATAGTACTAGTCTTACGGTTGGGTACCGTTTGTCTTGGATAGAGGCTTAACGTATGAGTTATGGTGTAACGCCCCAATTTTTTGAATCAAAATGCTATACGGTGCTCATAACCCTGAGGTACCACAAGCTAACCCATGACTGATATCTTTACCTGTACACTACATATATAACGTAATAATGCGGAAAACATGAACATGTAGGCCATAAGGTTCAATTGAATAAAGAATTTGTTAACATATAACATCCATATAGGTGAAAGAGACCCAAAATAGCTGAAGACTGAATCAAATTTGAACATAAGTCTGAATACTGAATCTGAAAGCCTCTAAGTATTGTCTGAATAAGGAGGTGAAGGAACATGTCTCCAACTAACTCCATAAACTGATAACTAGCTAAAATAATAATGAATAAATCAAATCATATTATCCTCGAATGAAGAGGACTCACTGAATCTCTGCGACTGGAAATGCTACTGCTACTTCTGGTCTGGAGCTCGGGTCTCTAAACCTATGTTGTAACATGAAACAAAAGCACCATAGCGCAAATGCATCATTACAACTGGAGTACTGAGTATACGAATTAGGTAGGCTAATGCAAAGGGTTTACATATATGAATAATGCTAATTGACTGACTAATATGAAGATAAGAGTACAAATATACGTATATAGTA
The DNA here is from genome assembly GCF_002878395.1 of Capsicum annuum. Classification (NCBI taxonomy): domain Eukaryota; kingdom Viridiplantae; phylum Streptophyta; class Magnoliopsida; order Solanales; family Solanaceae; genus Capsicum; species Capsicum annuum. The sequence goes on from NC_061118.1 coordinate 18,880,232, forward strand.
ATTGAGATCATGAGTACGTGGTAGCTAAATTTGTATGCTAATACATGACTGGAACTGTAGTTCTGACAACATGAGCGACAGTGTCTGATAGTCCTGAATCTGGTAGAACTCTCTAAGTCCTGTGCTATAACTGAATTTGACTGTATCTAATAGTCCTGGTATACTGATATCTGAAGAACTGTCTGAGTTCTTTTACTGAGACTGATACTGAAACTGTGGAAGGTAGTTGTTTAACCGACATGCCCCATATGTGCCATTATGGCTAAGATGGGGTCTAATCTCTACCATAACTGGAAGGGTGTCAATACTGTTCCACTGGTAAGGACAACATATAAGCAACCCTCATATAACAGGTAACTCTAGTGAGAACGGTGGCAACCCTCATATAACAGGTTAAGCCACCTCATCTATCCTCATATAATAGGATGCGATGTCTCAACCTGTGCTGGCTACATAGTTCTGGAACACAAGGATGATTGTTAAGAATCATAGCCTTATATACAGGTGAGTTCCTATCCTTGGGTTCACTCGGTGCTAACTCCTACTCCCATCTGAATAGACTGAACATGATTTAACTGAACGTACGTAAGTAGAACTTACTGGATTCCATTGACTGGCGGAATACTACTGATATCTGATAACAAACTGAGACCATGAGGTTTCCTGAGTCACATGACCGACTGAATTCTACTGAATCATGGCTTGATTTTGTATATCGTGAAACATGACATGGCTCTAGGCACACAGCTATAGTTTTCGAGTATGAATACCCCTAGGACTCAGTAGAAGGAAATTGACACATATGACATAACTTAATCATAAGATTTGAGTCCATAGTTCATAATATCATAAGTAGGGGATATCATATTTCTTATAGTTATTCAAAATCTTAAACATTGTAGGAAATGCATGGATATATTTCGTGTACATATTGTATATCTCCATTATCTTACATGCTTTATACCACGACAATAGCAACACATGAAAAGCATGGGATTCACATTGATGTATACAGCTGACATGGACTTGTCATTTAGCCATCGTAGAACCATACAAATATGAATTTCTAGCATCCTAAGCATTTTATCAAACACCTTGCATGCATTCTTTAAGGCATAGGTGAGTTTCATACTTGCACCATATTAAACCACCGAAAGTTTAGGGTTTTCAATTAACAAACATATATAATCCATGAAAACACCTTTAGACATCACATTAAAACTTAAACAACAATCGTCAACGTGTATATACTCATATCACCACAAAAGATTTACTAAATAATGTTTAAAACATGGTTCTTGAGCTCTATGAACGGATTGGATCCATAGATGAACACTACGCATACCTTAGAAAGGTAACCTTGATGATTTGCTGGAGAGTTCTTGGATAGGGAAACTTAATTCTCAATTATCTTGGAAAAAGGCTTGAATCTTGCTTTTGAGAGATGAGTTTGATGGAAAACCTAATGTTGTGATTGAGAGCGTAAGAGAGGGTTTTTATGATGCTTAACTGAAGAAAATAATGGGAAAAATTACGCCTCTTTAGGGTTATAAGTCGTGGAAGGTGAAGGAAATGATCAAAATACCCTTATGAAATAAATTCCCAGTTGCTGAAAATCATAGCTGACGACATTTGTGACAAGGCATCAAAAATGTGGTAAGCCATCAAAAATATCATCACACAGGAGATGGAATTGATGGTTTCTGCCTAAGTCTAACAACCTTTGTGATAGGGCATCACAAGTATGGTAAGCTACCATGAATGTCATCAGTTAGGAGCTGGTTTCTGCCTAAGGCTGACGACCTTTGTGGTAGGGCATCACAAGTGTGGTAAGCTACCACGAATGTCGTCACTTAGGAGCTGGTTTCTGCCTAACGCTGACGACCTTTATGGTAGGGCATCACAAGTGTGGTAAGCTAGCATGAATGTCGTCACTTAGGAGTTGGTTTCTACCTAAGGCTGACGACCTTCTTGGTAGGGCATCACAAGTATGGTAACCTACCACGAATGTCGTCACACTATTTCTAGCCTGACATGCTGGAGTAAAATAGGAATAAAGCTTTGCTCCGATATCATATTTAGGAAAAATTTGTATGGTTGGAAAGATAATTCAATTAACTATCTGTTGATAGGTGATGACCTAAAAAACTCCAAGTATAATGAGAGATATACTTATTTAAAGTTGACTATACCAATATCCTTCCCAAGAATTCAATCGGTAAGGAATGTTTTGATTCGTCTTATAGCTTGGAGTTATTTGAATCCTTAATATACATCTAACCTACTCATAAAACTATAAAAGAAACATGATGTACTATGCATGAGCTTGGTACAAGGATCTAATATTGGATTTGAGATTTTGGGGTATTACAATATCTTCCCCTTGGAAACATTTGTCCTCGAATGATGACTGCTTGAGAGGGGAGAAAAGATAAAATGACGCATACACTAATCATTCTCAACTGGCACATGATTTTGGGACTGAATTGAATTCTAACCTAAATATTGCCCAATTGAACATACATATCTGATGCATGACTGATAAGCTGAACTCATGAATGCATGATAAGCTATGCACTAGTACTTGATACCAATTTTATACTTGAATTTTGAACATGTAACTGAATAAGCTTAAGGAAAATGGTCACCTCGAGCTAAGTCTGAATTAGCAGAGCAAATATGAGGGTACTTGGTTCGCATATCTGCTTCTGCTTCCCAAGTAGCTCCCTCCATGGACTGATTCCGCCAAAGAACCTTGACTAGAGAGACTTCTTTGTTCCTCAGCCTACGAGTCTGATAGTCGAGGATTTCGATCGGAATCTCTTTTTAAGAAAGGCTATTCTGAATGTCAATGCTCTGAATAGGGACTATAACTACTGGGTCACCTATGGGCTTCTTGGGTAAAGAGACATGGAAAACTAGATGAATTGAGGCTAGATCTAAAGGCAATTCGAGCTCATAGGCTACCTTGCCAAAGAGACTGAGAATCCTGAAGGGACCGACATATAGGGGACTGATCATTCCCTTCTTACCGAATCTCTTCACTCCCTTCATGAGAGAGATCTTGAGATAGACATAGTCTTCGACCTCAAATTCGAGATCCTTTCTACGAACATCTGCATAAGACTTCTGTCGACTCTGAGCAGCCCGGAGCCTTTCCCTGATCAACTGAACTTTCTCTAAGGCATCGAATACTAAGTCAGGCCCTATGACTGTGGTCTCACGAACATTGAACCAACTGATCGGAGACCTATATCTCCTACCATAGAGAGCTTCGAATGGAGCCATCTGAATACTGGAGTGATAGTTGTTGTTGCATAAAAACTCAATCAAAGTCAAGTGGTCATCCTAAATTTCCTTGAAATCAAATGCACACTTCCTTAGAATATTTTCTAAGGTCTAAATGGTCCTTTCTGCTTGACCAACTGTCTGAGGATGAAATACTGTACTAAGATGAACATGGGTACCAAGACCCTTTTTGAACGCTTTCCAGAAGTGAGAGGTAAACTGGGTACCTCTGTCTAATATGATAGATAGTGGAACATCATGTAATCTGACCAACTCCCTGACATAGAGTTTGGAATAATCCTCGACTGAGTAAGAGGTACCAACTTGAAGGAAATGAGCTGACTTGGTCATTCTGTCTACAATGACCCAAACTGAATCATGTTAATGACATGCTCTAGGCAAACCCGTCACGAAGTCCATGTTCACTTCTTCCTACTTCTAAGTAGGAATAGTAAACTCCTGGATGGAACCACTAGGTTTCTGATGCTCTATCTTAACCTGCTGACATGTAGAGCACTTAGCCACAAACTCTGCAACATCACTCTTTATCCCACTCCACCAATAGATCTCCCACAAGTCGCGGTACATCTTAGTGGCCCCTAGATGAATAGAGTATCGCGCACCATGCGCTTCTACAATAATTCACTACCTCAAGTTATCTACACCAGGAACACATAGACGACCGTGACAACGAAGAACACCATCACCCCCTTGGGAGAAAACCTCTACTTCCTGACTCTGAACTGACTCTTTTAGCTTAACAAGACTAGGATCCCTGTCTTGCTTATCTTTCACCTCAGAAACTAGAGATGACTCTAAATTACTCTGAACACATACACCACCTCCTGAAGAGTCGACTAAGCAAACACCTATTCTGTCAAGCTGATGAATCTCCTGAGCTAATTTCTTCTTACTATCCTCAACATAGGAAACACTGCCCATAGATAGTCTACTGAGTGTGCCGGCCACTACATTGGCCTTGCTAGGATGATAAAGCACACTCATGTCATAATCCTTGAACAGATCGAACCACCTTCTCTAATGAAGATTGAGATCTTTCTGGGAAAAGACATACTGAAGGCTCTTATGATCTGTGAATACGTTTACACGAATAGCGTATAGATAATGCCTCCAAATCTGTAAGGCAAAGACAAATGCTTCTAACTCAAGGTCATGAGTAGGATTATTCTTGTCATGGGTCTTTAAGTATCTAGAGGTGTAGGATATGACTCTACTATGCTTCATGAGGACACAACCTAAACCTACTCTGGATGCATCACAATATATTATGAATCCATCGGAATAGTCGGGAAATGCTAAAACTAGAGCTGAGGTGAGTCGAGTCTTCAACCCCTAAAAACTCTTCTCGCAAGGTTATGACCACTGAAACTTGACCTTCTTCTGAGTCAATCTGCACATAGGAGATGAAATAGAATAAAATCCCTTGATAAACCATCGGTAATAGCTAGCCAAATCCAAGAAACTCTTGATATCTAATAGAGAGATAGGGCGAGGCCAGTTTCTTACCATTTTGGTTTTCTGAGGATCTACTTTAATGCCATTACTGGAGATAATGTGGCCAAGGAATGCTACTGATCTTAGCCAAAATTTGCACTTACTGAACTTGGCGAACAACTAGTGATTTCTGAGAGTCTGAAGAACAATTATAAGATGGTATGAATGATCACGCACTGTGCGAAAATAGACCATAATATCATCTATGAAAACTATGATGAATGTGTCAAAGTATTACTTGAACACCCAGTTCATCAAGTCCATGAAAGCTGCAGGGACATTGGTAAGACCATAAGACATGACTAGAAATTCAAAGTAACCATACCGAGTACAAAAAACTGTCTTCGTAACGTCATATTCTCTTACTCTGAGCTAATGATAGCCGGATCTAAGGTCTATCTTAGAGAAACAACTATCACCCTAAAGTTGGTCAAATAAGTCATCTATCCTAGGCAGCGAATACCTGTTCTTGATCGTGACTTTGTTGAGCTAACGATAATCAATACACATTCTGAGAGAACCATCTTTCTTGCACATGAATAAGACTGGCGCACCCCATAGGGATACCCTAGGCCTGATGAATCCCTTATCTAAGACATCCTTCAGCTGATCTTTTAGTTCCTTGATATCTACTAGTTCCATTCTATATGGTGGAATAGAAATAGGCTGAGTATTTGGGAGAATGTCTATGCCGAAGTCTATTTCCCTTTAGGGAGGAATGCCTAGAAGATCTTTAGGAAAGGCTTCTGAATATTCATTAACCACTGGGACTAATTCGAGACTGGGAGATTTGAAACTGGAAACCTTAACATGCACGAGATGATACAAACACGCCTTAGAAATCATTTTCCTTGCCCGAAGGTAGGAAACAAGCTGACCCCTGAAAGACGAAGTGCTATCCTTCCACTCTAGGAAGGGCTCATTCGAGAACAAAAACTAAAATATCCTATTTCTGCAGTCAACTATGGCATAAAAAGAATGAAGTCAATCCATGCTAAGAATGATATCAAAATCAGTCATCTCTAACTCGACTAAATCTGCTGACATGGATTAGACTGAGAGACTGAATTGAAATTATCCTTACTAGCACGACATTAATACTGAAGAAAGGGAATTGTTCCTAAAACATCTCATAGCCTTAGGTACATAAATATGGCTTACAACACACACATGTACAAGACTTTACTAGATGCGTCTTTCAAAATTGGTAGGACTCTATTGAACCTTAGGCTTTGATACCAAGTTTGTAACGCCCCAATTTTCTGAATCGAAATGCTACACAGTGCTCATTACCCTGCGGGACTACAAGCTAAACTATGACTGATATTTGTACTTGTACACTACATATATAATGTAATAATGCAGAAAACATGAACATGTAGGCCATAAGGTTCAACTAAATAAAGAATTTGTCAACATATAACATCCATATGGGTGAAAGATACCCATAACAGCTGAAGACTAAATCAAATCAGAATGTAAGTCTGAATACTAAATCTGAAAGCCTCTAAGTACTTTCTGAATAAGGAGTTAAAGGAACATGTCTCCAACTAACTCCATAAACTAATAACTGGCTAAAATAATAATGAATAAATCAAATCGTATTGTCCTCGAATGAAGAGGACTCACTAAATCTCTGTGATTGGAAATAATACTGCTACTGCTGCTCTTGAGCGCGTGTCTCTAAACCTATGGTGTAACATGAAAAGAAAGCACCATAGTCCAAATATGTCAGTACAATTAGAATACTAAGTATACAAGTGAGGTAGGCTAATGCAAATGGTTTACATGTCTGAATAATGCTAATAGACTGACTGATATAAATGTAAGAGTACAAATATACATACATAGTAACTGAGATCGTAAGTATGTGGTAGCTGAATCTGTATGCTAATACATAACTAGAACTGTAGTTCTAATAATATGAGCGACTGTGTCTAACAGTCCTAAATCTGGTAGAACTTCCTCAGTCCCGTGCTATAACTGAATTTGATTGGGTCTAACAGTCTTAGTATACTGATATCTGAAGAACTGTCTTAGTTCTTTTATGGAGACTGATACTGAAACTGTGAAAGATAGTTGTTTAACTGACATGCCCCATATGTGCCATTATGGCTAAGATGGGGTCCAATCTCTACCCTGATAGGAAGGGTATGAATACTATGCCACTAGTAAGGACAACATGTGAGCAACCCTCATATAATAGGTAACTCTAGTGAGAACGGTAGGAACACTCATATAATAGATTAAGCCACCTTATCTACCCTCATATAACAGTCTGCGATGTCTTATTCTTTGCTAGCTTATAGTTCTGAAATGCAAGGATGACTACTAAGAATCACACCTTCATATACAAGTGAGTTCCCATCCTTGGATCCACTCAGTGCTAACTCCTATTTCTATCTGAAGAGACTGAACATGATTTAACTGACCGTACGTAAGTAGAACTAACTAAATTCCATTGACTGATAGAATACTACTGATAGCTGATAACTAATTGAGACCATGAGGTTTCCTGAGACACATAACTGAATGAATTTTACTGAATCATGGCTTGATTTTGTATATCATAAAACATGACATGGCTCTAGGCACACAGCTATAGTTTTTGGTACGAATACCCCCAGGACTCAAAAGAAGGAAACTGACACACATGACATGACTTGATTATAAGATTTGAGTCCACAATTCATAATATCATAAGTAAGGGATATCATATTTAATATAGTTATTCAACATCTTAAACATTGTAGGGAATGCATGGATATATTGCGTGTATATATTGTATATCTCGATTATGTTACATGCTTCATACCACCACAATAGCAACACATGAAAAGCATCGGATTCATATTGAAGTATATAGCTAACATGGAATTCTCATTTAGACATCGTAGAACTATACAAACATGAATTTCTAGCATCCTAAGCATTTTATCAAACACCTTGCATGCATTCTTTAAGGCATAGGTGAGTTTCATACTTGCACCATATTAAACCACCTAAAGTTCATGGTTTTTAATTAACAAACATATATATTCCTTGAAAACACCTTTAAACATCACATTGAAACTTAAACAACAATTTTCGACATGTACATACTCATATCACCACAAAAGGTTTAGAAAATAATATTTGAAACATGGTTCTTGAGCTCTATAAATGTATTGTATCCACAAATGAACACTATGCATACCTTAGAAAGGAAACCTTAATGATTTGCTGGAGAATTCTTAGATTGGGAAACTTAATTCTCAATTATCTTGGATAAAGGTTTGAATCTTTCTTTTGAGAAATGAGTTTGGTGGAAACCCTAATCTTGTTGTTGAGAGCATAAGAGAGGGTTTTGGAGATGCTTAACTGAAGAAAATAATGGAAAAAATTATGCCTCTTTAGGGTTATAAGTTGTGGAAGGTGAAAAAAATGACCAAAATACCCTTAGAAATAAATTCCCAGTTGCTGAAAATCATAGCTGATGACATTTGTGACAAGGCATCAAAAATATGGTAAGCCATCAAAAATGTCGTCACACAGGAGCAGGAATTGATGGTTTCTGCCTAAGTTTGATGACCTTCATTATAGGGTGTCACAAGTGTGGTAAGCTACCACGATTATCATCAATTTGGAGTTGGTTTTTTCCTAAGACTGATGACCTTCATGGTAGGGCGTCACAAATATGGTAAGCTACCAGGAATGTCGTCACTTAGGAGCTGGTTTCTGCCTAAGGCTGACGACCTCTGTGGTAGGGCATCACAAGTGTGGTAAGCTACCATAAATTTCATCACTTAGGATCAGGTTCTACATAATGTTGACGACCTTCATGGTAGGGCGTCACAAGTGTGGTAAGCTACCACGAATGTCGTCACACTATTTCTAGCCTGACATGCTGGAGTAAAATAGGAATAAAGCTTTGCTCCGATATCGTATTTAGGTGAAATTTGTATCATTGGAAATATAATTCAATTAATTATCTGTTGATAGGTGATGAGCTCAAAAATGCCAAGTATAGTGAGAGATATTTTCATTTGAAGTTGACTATACCAATATCCTTCTCAAGAATTCAATCGGTAAGAAATGTTTTGATTCGTGTTATAGCTGGGAGTTATTTGAAGCTTTAATATACATCTAACCTACTCATAAAACTATAAAAGAACTATGATGTACTATGCATGAGCTTGGTACATGGATCTAATATTGGTTTGGATTTTTTGAGGTATTACATATGGGTACCACTCGTATGGTATGGTATAATTTGTATAGGGTGGTCGTACCATCCTTTAGGAATTTTAAGCAGTTTAATTTTGAGATAATCTATACATTTCCCCCCTTATCGTCTTAATACCCCAAAACTTATATTACTCTTTGGACACCATATAATATCTTTAAAATCACTTAAACTCTCTTAAAACACTCTTAAATTTACTCAAGGCTCTTGGGTTATGGAAGGCTAGGATTTCATTAATAGGATAAATTTGGAACTTACAATGGTGAGTTCTCTTCCTCGTCTTCCTAATCAAAGGTATGTTACTCCTCTCACATTGTTAGATCCAACTACAATCATATTTTATGAATTGGTTTTATGGCCTAAAAGTTGTATCATTTTGTATTTTCAAATATATGTTGGGGTTTCTGTTACAATTGTTGGTTATGGTTTCCTATGTCATTGGCTTATGGTTTTCATATTACTATAGTGGTTTGTAAATTTGGTAGCATGGGAATGGTTAATTGGTACTTGATTTTGGTTCAAAAATAATATTCCCCCAACATGTTTGATAAAATGCCTATTAGAATATTTTTGGTTAAGTTGTTGGACTTTCATTGAACTATACATGGTATAACATGGTAATGGAACCCTAAATGGTATAAATGGTTTAAATTGTTTGGAATGGTTAAATTGTAATGTATTAGTGGTTATGGTTGGTTTAATTGCAAGAGTTGTAGGGTACAAGGGAATCCCCTAATTTAATATAATAATTATCACTTATGGGATACATAGGATTCCCCCTAGCTAACTTAATAATGTAATCGATGGGTAAATAGGAATACCTTCTTCTTAAAAAAGATGTCTAAGGATATTGCTTCATGCTATAGTTGGTCTAACGATACCATTACTTATAGCCTTGGTTAATAATAATTGGAATAGTATTTTGGTTGTGTGGTAATGGTTTTAATTGGCCAATAATGGCGAGGTGTGATCATCTAGAACAACATCTAGCTCAAGCAAGTAAAACTAATTTTCCCATATATACTCTACGTGATCAAATTAAGTATAAGCTTGTCTGAAAAACACCTTAAACATTGTTATCAATTACTTAATCACTTAGATGCTAATTTATACAATCATTGACTCATTAATCACACTAGAAGTCCTCAAAAAAAAGCTAAATAAGCTTGGATAACAACACTAAACTGTATAAATCCACCTCAAATCATCTCCTTACACTTTAACCCTTGTTCGTCCTCGAACAACTCTTTAATATAAGCATTATAATATGAGGTGAATGCACACTTATATTATTTCAAATAATCTCAAGCTCGTACTTGAATGACTACATAGAATTTGAATTTGTACACTAAGCATGTTACATACACAATTTACAGATCAAGAACACCACTCTAAAACATCCTAGCCTCAAGAATTGACTCACCTAGTTTGCAAACTCATACATACTGTTCAATCAAACACATCATACAATTCACTAAACTATAATAAAACACGTGCCTTCAAAATAAGAGAGTTAATTATAAAAATTCTCATAAATGAAATTTATAACAAAATGGCTACAAGAATCAAATTTCACTCACTCATACAAAGAATTCACAAGTTACACATAATGAACCATATTGTTGCCCTTAGTGTAGTACTCAAATAATATTAGAGTGTTAAAGCTTAGGATAAAATAGGTGTTTAATGGTTGTAATGTATGCTAAGGGATGGGTAGAAACTATTTTGGCCAAGAATAGTGACTATCTTCCCTAAGTGCTTCAATACATCACATTTTTCAATTAAGACAAATCTTTAACAACCAACTTACACCACTTTTATCTACCCACATCTTTTTTTGCCCAAGAACTCATTCACATATAATATGGTTGGAGTATGCTATGTACACATCATTCGATTTTAGCCATCTTCACACCCATTAAATTTTACACAATCCTATGATAGCCACCGTCAATATAAACAATTGCCTTAGTTGAGGTGCACAATGTCCAAGGAGGACCGGGGTTAAAGCAGGTTCATTGTAACAGGACTGGGCTAAAAATGGGAATTTCTTTAGGACAAATTTCTCTAACGCCCAGCCACAACACAAAAATTTTTATGCAGCAATAACTATCTCTTTAGGGATTTAATTTCACCTTTCTCGCATAAGAATTTTTAACTCCTTAACACAATTATGTTACAAAAAAGGTCTTAGGATCTTGGAATAAGTTAAAGTTAATCAAAGAAGGGGATACAGAGTATATATAAGGCTATCAAAGAAAATATCTAAAGTCTCAATGGGGTAAACTAGGTTTATGCACATGGGTAGGTCAAAAGAGGGTATTAAACATGGCTATCGAAGAAATGCATATATCATCTCCTAACCCTACACTCTTTATTTTGCTTTATATATATACCAGGCAAGTTCTAGACACCACATGTAACAAGTAATACACAACAACCTTAAACGCACATCGAACATGCTCAACTGAAGTGGGATCATCATAGTCTCTTAACCAAAAAACTACATGAATTCAAATTAATCCAATAAGTAGAAGATTCATAATCATGAGACTAGTAGTCTAAAAAGTAGTCATTCACACAATCAACATACTCTTTACAACTAAAACACTGGCACCATGCAGTTGAATATAACACCATCAAGAACATCCCACATTTATTCTTAAAAAATATTTTAAAATTACCACTAAAAATGGAAATTTCCCCACCTCACACTTAAAATATACTTTGTCCCTAAAGTACACTTTCAAAATAGAGATATAAATACTCCTAGGGGCCTCTAGATGTAGCTAGTAGCATCTTTATACATTAAGAGGGTTCGGGGGACCTCACTCTTAGTCTTTTCCATGCTTCTTAGCGCAGGATTTTGATACTCAGACTTTCCATCAACCTGTGACTCAACAAAAACAAAAACTACATGAAATAAAAACTGAAATACTTAAAATAAAACATACCTTAACTTGCATTGCCTCCCAAACAGTTCCTGATATAGTGTCACAGCACGAGCCACAATAATATTTTCCTCTACCCTGAGGATATAAATTTTACCCCCAACATCGCATCCACCTTTTTGCTTTGCTCATAGGGTGGTGGTATAAATATTTAGGAATTGAGTAATGGATGGTGCATGGTAAACCACTCGGCCTTAAAGTGAGGTGTTTTTTAAAAATTGCTTATCTAGTGGAAAATCAAGAATATAAGATTCTTATTCCTACTCTTCAAACTATCCGACTATTTTAGATTATTCCACAGGTAACACATCGTTTAAATATAATATAGAAAAGTGCTTTGAGTGAGGCCATACCAATCCCAATTAAAAATATACACAATCCACAACAGACTCACTCATATTCACCTTCTCAATTTTAGTCTCAAGAGAAAAATGACAACTGATGGCTGGGATTCTTCTATCTGTTCCACAAATTGGCTAGTATCCTCTTGTTCTTTTTTATTTCTTTGTATTTCTGGACAAGCTGGTTGTGGTATCTCCTTAGAATGTTTAACAATTTTAGTTTTCGACTACTCAGACTTTTTTGAATTACCAATAATATTGTCTACAACTAGTTGTGGAGTCAACAATAGATCTTCCTCCTTAGTTTTCTTTTGAGCATTACCCTGAAATATGACTGAATTAGGATTAGTACCACACATATCTATGGAGTTATACGTAGTGCCACAAACCACACACCAACTTGTGGTCTGCTCCAAGGGTCGAAAACGTGTAGGTCTCCACAAAATGCTTCTATCAAAATCTAGGAAAAAAGCCGCCTCTTGGTAGGATCCTTCACAAAAATAACAAAAATCATTATCCCCCAAAAGTAATCTATCGCAGGCTGCCATGTCAAGAAGTGTGATAAGAGAAAGTTAAAGAAAATAAAAAAATAAAATTTCTAAACTATGTATATCCGAATAAAGCTAAACTAAAAAGAAGATAATTGCATATTTACATGTCCCCAAAAAAGACACTAAAAACTTGTTGCGCCCAAGTACACACACAATTGTAAATGGTCTCAACAAGTAATATAGTGGCTTTACATAAAGAAGAATATAGATCCCATATAGACTTGTGTTAAACAACTATCTGATTCTAGTTTAACAATTGAGATTAACTAGTGCAACATAGCCAAAAGAGTTTTGAAAGATTATAAACTAAGGAAAATTAAAATAATGCAGGAAAGTAATGAATTTGGTCAATTAATGGATGGAAACTCGGGGTTAAAGCACTACAGAAAAAACATACTACGATATTGACATTATATTTGTTAGATTACTTATCATAGTTGTTGATTCATAGGGTTTATCATATTATCATGGTCTCCTGACCTCTAACCTTCTTCATAAATAGATATTACAACTACATCATTGAGCGGGAATATAATAATCAATTTAGATGCATTAAGATATCATACTACATTTGCACCAAGCAAGGATTCAATGAATATCCCTATCTTTGTCTCTAATTCAAATTACTTATTTCATATAAGAATAAAAACCTTACTCTACCTATCCCCATATTCTATTTTCCTATTCCCCCTCCTGAGTTCAAAAGATCAACAATATATGGATTCTAAGAGCTGAGAATCCTTAAAATAGTTAAAAAATAATTAAAAAAATAAATATGATAAGAAATCCAAACAAACACAATTCAAACAGAAAGTAAACATGTTCTTGGCCATGACCCCGAAAAGGAGCTTTTAGCTGCTAATGGCCATAACCGTAATAACGATAATTGAATACAAGATAAAGTCTATTAAAAATCAATAGAAAATGAATCAAAAGCTTAATTGATGTGTTTTTAAGACCCATATGTTCAAGTGTCCTATTTATAGCAGGACGAAACTGCCAATTTTTCCACTAGGCCGCGTTTCGGGGTTAATACATCGTATACATCCTCTACATGCGCTTATCATGGATACACACTATTTTGAGTCCTTATTAATATCCCTATGTGTGTCACATGCCCTATGGACTTTTCTTTGGTCCGCAACACGACATGGACATCCAAGGTGTCCAATTTATATCAAGTCTTGTCTCATGCTTTCGTTGATCCATTCCAAACCTAGTTGTATTGTTTGCACTTGATTTGAATCCTGTATATCCTTTTTATATCATTATTATAAACAAATAAAGTATCTTTTATCATTAAACACAACAAATTAGAGCTCAAAATATCACATCCAATACGACGAACAAGAAACTTATGCTAAGAATACTAGTATTTCCCCTTTTAATGTGTCAATTAGTTTTGACTCTTGTCTTGATTCAATTGAACTTTAAAAACTCTAAACAAGTTTTTCAGCACATAATTATACAATAATAACCTTAGGAACTCGTTCAACACATTAGAATGTGACGCGATTACTCTATTATCAACAATTATTCTAATGTCCACTTTACCCCTTAAAGAGCATCGTTCACAAGCCATTGAAAAAAATGAGTATAAGTTAAAATATTGCCCTTGGATTGATATAATACTCAACATTTTAGCTTACATTTTTTATGATTGTAGCTAGATCATGTTACCGACACAGAGAAAGAGGCAATACTATCCTATCGGATTACGTATAAGGTATGTATAATATATATGAAAGTTATCTATTCTGTAAATTGTACACATCTTGGAATTGTATTTATTCTAAACTTAAGACAAGCAATAAAATATATTTCCTTGAATAATAATGATTGAAATAATAAGTTTGTAATTTGGTAAGTATCCCACATCGAAAAAATAATGGGTAATTGTTCTCCTTATATGGACTTGGGGAATCCTCCCCACATGAGGTAGCTTATGAGGTTGAGTTAGGACCAAGATCCATTCTTTACATGGTATAAAAGCAAGTCCCATCCCAAATCTTTGTTCACCGATTTTGGGCCACTATATTATATTGTCCACACACAATCTCAAACTATTGAAATTGAAGGTACCAACTTGCAAGTCGGTCACTGAGGACTGGTTTTGACATCACAAACTTGATGGGATTTTCCATAGACACAAGACGGACAACATGAGCTTGAAAGTAGTGTTTCATCTTTTGTATAGAGAAAGCCAATGCCAAACATAACTTTTTAATCTGAGAATAATTTAGCTCATTTGGTGTCATCATTCTGCTAAGATAGTAAAGTGAGTTTTCTTTGCCTTCATTATTTTCGTGAGCTAGTAGTGCTCCAATCGACCTCTCTTGTGCCGCGATGTAGAGTATCAAATCATACTTATGAAGCCACCAGCTTCAATGAGTTTTTTTTAACTATTTTTGATCAGTGGAACCAACTCTGGCCTAAAGCGTCTCTGAGCTTGCTAAATAGGACGAGCACCATTCTTGGCCGCCAACTGATGGACCGATACTTTTGGATCTAAGCCAGGCATTTCCTTATAACTCCAAGAGAAGACATCCATATTTTATTTGAGCATGTCTATATATGCGATTTCTTCCTCTATTTCTATAAACAGACTCAGGTAAGTTGGTCTTGGATCTTCATCGGTTCCAAGATTAACTTCCTTTAAGGGATCTGTTGTGCTCTTCACTCCTTCTTCAAGTTGAGATGAAGCATCTCCAACATCTTCCGCATCTCGAAGATTATTATCTTTGATGGATATGTGGTGACAACAGAAAGTATCTTCCATCTCTTCATCAACCTTCATTTGAGATGAGGCCTCATTCTTATTTTGGGTCATGACATGATATGTGGAGCCAATACTTTCTTTATCTTCCTCACATTCCTTGGTATAAACCACAGTGTGAGCCTTTTCTTTTAACACCTTGTTGCATGAAACTATCAGTTTCGTCTGTTGCTTTATTCTAGAAGGAATCAAACTTTGTAAATCCTTTTGTATTTTAAGTGAAGAGTGCATCATTATTCTTTGACAACTCCTCTTGCACTTGTTGCTTTTCTTATTATTTAGAGGTCCCAAACTTTCAAACACAGAAGTTCTTGTAGTTGACCCTCCATGTCGGTGAAATACAGAGGGTCTTTTATTAGCAACAGTGGATTCTTCTTCCACGGTAATGTAATTACTGACTGCCCTTCTTATGGAGATCCAAATTGGAGGTAGCTGCGTGTATCCTAGGCCTTGACGTGACTTCTTAGTTGTACCCTTCAATGGAATTTTTCCCAACCTTGATGGCTTATTAGGATTGTATCCAGCCTTTATAAATAGCTTATATGCATATGTGTCAACGCCTTTTTTCGTACGCTTCGTAGGGAGTGTCATATCTTCTGGAAGATTTTGAGATAGACTTTTCAAGAAGTCTTGAGGATGGATTTATTGCATCAATATTACTAATAGGTAAAGTTAGACTATTTAGTACATTATCTTGGGAATTCGATGAGTGATGTTTCTCTTTCTTTACCTTTGACACGTAGCGAAGAACAGGAGTTACCTTCTTTTTCATAAGAGTGCCACTTTCTTCATTTGAAGTAGAGAGAGGCTTCTTGGTGGTGACTTTTTCAACAGTCATCATGGCCTTATTGGTTGCAAGATCATCATACTTGGTCTTGGTGACATCATCAACCCTTTTCTCATTCACGACATAGTTCTTCAAGTATAATGTTGCATCGGCAAAGATGATTCAGCATCAGTGAATGGATTATCATCAGTTACTATTTTTCTTTCAACTCCATTTTTGAGGTACTTCAATCATTGATAGTAAGAGAACGAGATAATTTTGTTCCCGTGCACCTAAGACCTACCAAGTAATATATTGTATAAATTTTTGGCATCAATCACATACATCAACACATTTGATTGAAAATCATCCATCCGAATCCCCAACTTGATCGATCCCATGGCCATTTGGCCCCCTTGGTTGACTCCTTGGATCATTATATGACTCTCATTCAGTTAGTCAGTAGTGATACAAAGTTCTTTCATCATATAGATAGGTCAGATATTAACTCCATATCTCTCATCTATCAAGACTCTATTGATCATTTTTCCTTGAATCTGGCCAACCACGCATAAAGGACGGTATGTAGGGTCTCACCAAGCAGAAGATCGTTATTTGTGAGTGTGATTTTTGTATCACATACATATGCCATTTGGACAAGTGGTTCATAAGATGAAGGAACTTCTATGGGTATATTTTCACCCTTTGACCCCTCTTTGGTAGTGTTAAAACAAGATGCCACAAGATTGACTTGGCCAGTCTTTCTGCGGAACCAACTCGGTAAGAATTCCTCTAAAGTCACCAATCGTCGAGGTTTTTGGTGGTGAAGCTCCGTCACCCTTGTCTTCTTTGAAAGTTTAACCAATTTCTGTTTTCTTTGTTTTTTCACCATTCTTCTTTCGGTTGGTTGCTCGTACGTCTCCTTTCGCAGACTCATCTTTTTGTGTCTGCGTCAGGTCACCAGAGTCTAATATTTATCATCGTATTCGTTAACTCAAGACCTTTCAGGCTCTAATATTTCCTTATTATACTCTCCGACACATATTTGGACTGGGTCGAGCGAGCTAAAAGTGATGGATATTTGATGAGAAATGGCTGTCTCATCATCGAAGAAGATATTTTTCTCTTTTACAAGTTGCATGACTTTGTCTTTAAAGACAAAGAACTTTTTCCAAAAGGTGACCCATAAGCTTATGATACTTGTAGTAATTTGGGTCATTGGTTTTTCCAGTTTTGTCAGGATGCTTCATCTCTGGCAGATTAATGAGCTTATAATGAAGAAGTTCATTAAAAATCTCGACAACATTGGAATCAAGGAAAGGATACTCTTTTTCTTGCATCTCCTTTAAAGTTAACTTCTGATTTGGAGGTGGTCGAGAAGTAGTCTTCATGCTTTACTTCTTGCTCATCTTTGTGGTGACCATCATAGGAGACATATCAATATTCATGGATTCTTTGTTATCATTTTTGGGGACAAACTTACCCCACCTTTTGGGTTCCTTCTTATCCTTTCCCCTTCTAGGGTCATGGATAGGCGCTCCTCTCTTTCCAGCAGAAGACATGCTTAACTCTATGTCACGAGCGCGAGTAGCTAACTCTTCAAAGGACTTTGGTTTAATGCCTTGCAAGATATAGAGGAGCTCCCAATGCATCCCCTTTCTCTATTGTAAAAGCTTCGCTAAGCCTATCTCTGAATTTAGGCTCGTATTTCTCCATTGATTGATGAAGTCGATGACTGGCTTATCCTTTTTTTGTCAAATATTTGTGCTCTATCATCCTCACTATACGCCTTGTGCTATAAAAGTGATTCAGGAACTCATTTTCCAATTGCTCCCAACTATCAATGAAGTTAGGCTCGAGGTACGTATACCCATCAAAGGCGTTTCCCTTTAGGAAATAAACAAACTATTTGACGATCTAGTCACCGTAAGTTCCAGCATTATTACATATCTCAACAAAGTGTGTGACATGCTGTTTAGGGTTACCTTTGCCCTCAAATTGTTAAAATTTGGGGGATTCATAGCCAGCAAGCATTTTGAGGATATCTATTCTTGCAGTGTAAGGCTTGGCATATGCAAGGGAAGACTTGGTGACAACATCATACTTGTCTTTGAGGGTTCCTCCAATAAATTCCCTCAATTTCCCAATCTAGATCATTCCCTCAGAAGAAACTTGCACCTCTTTAGTCGGTGGTGTTTGTTGTATAAGATTTTCTATCTCATAAGCCACTGGAGCTTTTCCTGGTGCATGCCTAGATTATTCATCAATCAAGCCTTCCACCTTATCCACTATCTTATCAATCCTAACCTCTTGATTTTGAACATAGTTGGTCAGGCCTTCAATTTTCTTTCTCAAATTCGCAAGCTGCTCCTCCATAGACGAGGCATCAGTTACCATTGCTTGCATGATCACCGGAGATGTCAAAGAGTAACATGGATTATCGCATCGGTTGATCTTTGAAGTGATCAAATTATATGGGGTAAGTGGAGATGACGCATTTTTTGAACGACCATCGCGCTTTGCCCAAGAGTATTTAAAACCAGAATGCTCAAGTAGAGTAAGAGCCTTCTTAAGAGATTCCGCGACACTGCTTCCAACTTCCAAAGCACTTGTATTGGACTTTATTCCTTTTGGGGTTAAAGATCCAAAAATGAGAGTTGGCACGGATGACACTAGATGTGTTTGTTGTCCAAGAAAGCCTGCTTTGCTCCTCGTGATAGCTCCTAAACATCCGAAAGTAACACCAAGGATGCTTTTCACTTCGGTAGAGAACCTTGAACCAGTATCGTTGGAAGTAATTGACTAAGATTTGATCTTCTTGGAAGTCATTTCAGTGTTCGTAATCTTCAAATACTGAAAAGTTGAGATGAGAGGTAAAGATCTTCCCACTGGGTGTGCTAAAATTTATTGGACAATAAAATTCTCAAGACTGAAAATAAATAATTGAGACAAGAAAAATACTGCAACAATCGATTTATTGATTTCAATAAGTGAGTGTGACAATCTCTATGATTCCTCTGATTCGCATTTTCAACTATAAATTCAAGGGCTTCGAGCTAGATCTTGAACTTTAACTTGAACTTGACAAATTTGATCTTGACTTATGCTTGAATCCAAGGGCTTAGTAGCTTGTTCTTGAATCTTGTGGTCTTGCTTTTGAACTTGAACTTGATTTGAGGACTTGGTGAACTTGATCTCAACTTGTACTTGAATTCAAGGGCCTTTGAGCTTATTCTTGAATCTTGTAGTCTTGATATTGAAGCATGAACTTCTTCTTGAATCTTGAACTCTTGATCTTGAAATCTTGAGCTTGTTCTTGAACTTTGAACTCTTGATCTTGAAACTTGATGAACTGATCTTGAATTCTTGAATTTGTAGAGAAATCTGCTGCTTTGATCCATCAGCTCTCTCTTACTTCTTGTTAAACTTGTTGCCCCTTTTCTAAATTATGAGGGCCCACTTTATAGTTGTAGGAAGTAAAGAATCATGATAAACATGAACTTCCTTTGACCAATCAGATTTAAGTGACATGACATTTCTTATGGGCTTTTAATTTACTGCATCATTTTGACATGTGGCATGGTCCCATTGACTCATTCACTTGACTTGGCATGCCATGTCATTTGACATGTGCCTCCAAATTGGGCCTCTAAGAGATCCTTCAATTGTTCTTTCAATTCTTTAAGCTCGGCTGGAGCCACTCTATAAGGTGGAATTGAAATAGGTTAGGAATTAGGAAGAAGATTTATTCCAAAGTCAATTCCCCACTCGAGAGGAACTCTAGGTAGATCATCAGGAAGTACTTTTGAAAATTATTTTACGACTGGAATAACTCAAAACTCGGGGTTTCGTACCTTAAGTCCTTGACTCAAATAAGATAATAGATGCACCCTTTGAAGATATTTTCCTTGCCTTAATAAAAGAGACAAATGGACCTATAGGCACTGAGGTACTACTCTTCCACTCTAAGACTATATCATTTGGAAATTTAAATTGGACTACTAGGTTTCCATAATCAATTGAGGCAAGAAAAAGTGGAGCCAATCCATTCCAAGAATAACATCAAAATTGGTCATGTCTAATAGGTCGACTGAGGTAATTTAAGGGACAATGTGATCAGGCAATTTTTGTATACTTGTCAAGCTATGATTGAAATACCGAGTGAAGTAGAAATTAACAAGAGTCCTACAAGTATTTCAGGGCTAATGCCAAAAGTTACTTCTATATAGGGAGTCACAAAAGAAAGTATGGATTTGAGATCTAATAATACATAAACATGAAAGATATAAATTTACAATGTACTTGTGACCACATCAGTAGAAACCTCCTAATCCTATCAAGTCTGAAGGGCATAGAACCTATCCTTACAATATCTACCAAATGCACTAGAATTGGCACCCTACTGAGTTAGGAGACCTGCTGAAGCAGTTTAAGAGTTAGACTGACTTTGCTGACGACCGTCCTTACATTTTTCCACAGTTATTGGGCAATCTCTCAATTTGTAGCCTGACCAACCACACTTTATCGCATGACATGAATCATGAAAGAAGTGAGTCTTTTCTAAAATGTTTCATAGTCTCTCACTCAAAAGTGTGGTGCGCTTCACACCCATGAAAAAGACTCTACATAATGTGACTTTTAGACACCTTAGGACACTTTAAACCTTTTTCTCAAATACCCAGTTTGTGACGATGTGATACTGCCTTTCTAGTCATAACACGGTGCTCAGAGTCACAAGTGACCTTTAGCTAACCCATGGACTTGCATAACACTAAGAACAGTGAAGAGATACTATATTTAGCGGGATCTAAACTGAGATGAATAGATAATAAATTATAATGAAATTAAATACTAAATATCAGAAAACAGATAGTCTGAGAAGACTTAACAAGTTAAAAATCTAAACATCTATCTAAAATCCTCTAACTCATATGAGTTATTGGGACAAGTGCTCAACTAACTCCAACTACGTAAATCTGAAATAATAATTAAAAATAATACTGATAACTAGTCCTTAAATGATGAGGACTCTACCAATGTCTCCTTATTAAAGATGGACACCACACAACCCCTATAGATTTTTCTAGCAACAATGGTTTCACCCATTGGAGTAAATACAGAAAAGGGGTCGAAAATAATTTTAGGACTAAAACAAAAGTGTACAAACACATAAGGGTTACACAAGATAGGGTAGATCTCAAATTAAGAAAATAAGAAACATCAACTGAAAAGACCTATAACATACCATTTATAATAGCTAGGGATACCTCGAATTCCTAATGAGTCACAAGAGAATAAAGATGATTCTAGCCAGTGCTGATACCTGAAGTGGCACCCTTAGGTATAGGAGATGAAGAAGTGGTGACCGAAACCTTATTTGATCTAGTGGAAACCCTAGTCGAAGGACAATCTCCCTCTATATGACCAAGCTGACCACAATTATAGCATTGATTTCTCCCCTATTCACAATATCTACGGTGAATTTGCCCACAAAAATGGCAAAAATGATAAGTTGGGGCTTACTGAGCTTTAGAGACCTAAGATTGGGCATCCTATTCCTTAGGACCATATTAGCCTAAAAATGACGGTCACCAAAAAGTGTAGGATAGGTAGAACTGGCTTTCGAATATAAATTTCCCTAATTATTCCTCTTGTTCCTCTATCTACCATCTCTCCCACTATTTTATTGATTTATACCCTGCTCTTAATAGATAAACTTCTTCCTTTGCCTCTCTCCCATCTCTAACTGCTTCTTTTTTCATCCTCTACCTACTGCACATAAACTACTAGCCTAGAGATATCCATATCATTATTTAACATAGTAACCTTACATTCCAACACCAAATCACGAGACAAACTAGATGAAAACTTCCTCATTCTAGATATCATATTGGACACCAACTTCGAAGAATAATGGGACAACTGCTAAATTTTAGGGAATACTCTATCATACTCATATTTCCCTGCTTTAAGTTCACAAACTCTTTGGCCTTAGCTTTTCTTAACTATTAAAGAAAGAAGTGATCAAGAAAAATACCTAAAAATACATCCCACATTATAGGTTCAGCATCATCACCCCTTATTCTTTCGTACTCCTCACACCACTGGTAAGACACCTCCTTCAACTGATAAGCAACAAACTCTATACCCTCTAAATAAGTAGCATGTATAACTTGAAAATATTCTTCATCTTATCAAAAAACCCATAAGTATCCTCCTCAACCTTAGAGCCTATAAAGTTTGGGGGATTCAACCATATAAACTGGACAACCCAAGTGACCTCAAATAAACTAAAATCAGGACCAACATGATCAAACTGATGAAACCACAATGTCATAAGTTAGAGAAACATATGAATAGACTGAAGGAACTCTACATTAGATATATCTCCATGAGTAACTAAGAATGAGTATCACAAGCTCAAAAAGCCTGAGGAGGACTAGCAGGGACTGGTGGTGCACCATGTGGAGAAATACAGTTAGCAGCAGGGACCCTAGACTTGATCTGCACTCCATAAGTAGGGAGAGTTCTCTCCATATTTTCCTTAGGTAGGATAGAGGTTCCAGTAGTGTTTATACAACTATAAAATAATTGGGGAGGCATTATCTGAAACAAGAGTAAGCTAGGAGTTGTAGAATTTTCATAGCACAAGACTCTATAGCCCAAAATAGAACACAAGAAAGGGAAACATTTCTAAATGTCTTGTAGTCTTACCTTATAGGTGTGGCACGCTACATACCCATAAAAGGGACTTTACTTGACATAGCTTTGGGGACACCCAATGACCCTGAACTGCATTTTTATACCAAGCTTGTGATGACCCACACCTGGGCTAGGCTGTGATAGGTATCTTAAGCCTACCTTGAGTCGAAGACTACCCCCTTAGCGTAAATTCTAGATCATAATAAATGAATACAATAGAAGTCAACCAAAAATAGTGAATAAAGTAAACGAATCAAATAAAATCCAAGAATTAAAAAAATGGCCAATCATCCCAACACTTGTCCACAAAAGCCTCTAAAGACAGAATACCAACTAAGTTAGGACATGCCCTCGACTATGACCAAAAAAATCTATAATGAAATACTAAAAAATACTAAAAAAAATAAAATGACAGGGACTTTGGAAAGATAAATGCTCACCAATTCATAACAGATCAATAGGAATACCAAATCACCTAATGCTACACAGGAGCAACAACAAAGCCCTAAAACCGTACATCATGAAATGATGCAGCATCCAGGGATGGTCAGTGGGGCGAGCACTGGCATATAACTAAGGGGATAGACATAAAATTATGCAATTATTAAAATCTAGTCATAAACCATATGCACCACATTCATATGCATATATATAGGATGCCAGGATAGGGACAAGGGACATGAACATTATAGTTTAAAGTATTAACGTAAACTATGTAGCTGGCTCCACCCTAAAGGCCTCCATGGGCTATATGGGTCTAAATCCCCCTACAAGAAAGGCCCCAGTATGTGTTAGCCACACAAACCAAGGAAAAAATATGAAAGTCTAAAAGCACCAAGGCTATAGCCCTCCCAAAATATATATAATGTATGCACAAGGCACATGGTCACATGGGCCCCCAATACTGGCAAACGTGGTTTCCAGTTTTGATCCCCCTGGACCTACACCTTCACGGTGAGCTACACAATTTCTTTAATCCTAAATTAAAATAGTAGCACATATACCTACCAGTAATCCAAGAGTTATTTATTAAGGAATTATCAATGTGGTATCATCATACCAATATGCGTGCAAGCTAATTCAATTATGCCAAACCAATTCATATAACCAAAATAACTCCTAAGTTCTATTTAAAATGTAAGCCATGGCTATCAAGACCATCAAACTCTATTTATATTCTTTAATCCTTTAATGCAGTGCAATGGCTTCAAAAATAAGTTAAATAATGCAATTATACATATTTAAAATCAAATTTACAAAGTAGTTTGAGGTCTATGCAGTTATCATGCCAAAGTTCTATCAATGTAGGGAAACCCATGTCCCCTATTCCAACCATTAAAAAATGTAGCAATTCAGTCCCAAAAGCCATAAATTAAAGCATGAATAATTCATTTATACCAGGGGAAAAACAATTCAAGTAATCACAGTGAAAACCCCATAACCCAATTTCAAACCCATCAATTAAAACACATGAATATTGATTAAATAGGTGCCACATTGTAAAAATACAAGGTAGGGATGAGCAATATGCCTAAAATATAAGTAATTGAAGAACATTAAAAGTTCGATGCTCGAATGGTGAATTCTATGAAAAAACCATGTAGTTTCTTGGTCAGATAGTAAAAGATAAAGTAGTTTGGTCATTGAAAACTAAAGGAAAGGGTTGATTTTGTATTTAAAAGTTGTGCAAGGGGAAAAAAGACCAAAATCCCATCACCCCTAGTGAATCAAACAAATGATGGACATTTTTAACACAGCAGTATGGCATGCCAATCTCATGGAGGTACACTACCTGGGAGTTCTAAAATAGCCCAACACCCTTTCCAAAAATTCCAAAACTTTCCCAAAGCACTCTTTTAACATCCCTAAACATAATTCATGTCAAAAATTGACGTTATATATGTGGGAGGGATAAAAATAAAATCATTGAAATTTTTTGGGGTCTTATATCCGTAATATCATCATAACACCATAGTTTCTCTGTAGAGTAGTGATCTCTTATGGTATTCAACATTCAAATCGATAGGTCATGTATCATCTAGCCAACTAGATTATTCCTCTTGTAGATGAATATCACCAAGTAAAAAGGTTTATGTGTCATAGATTTTGCATTACTAACCCCTATTTATGATCCCAATATAGTCTTTCCCGTTTACCTACTCAAGGCTAATTAAATGAAGATAACTTTATAGTATTGTTGGTGATTCATTATTCCAATTTAATTACCATTGAAAATGTAAGGTAGAAAAAGTTTGAACATGTCCACTTATTATAAATCAACCAAATATATAGAAACAACAATACACGCCTAACTACCCTTTGAGAATCACTTTGTACTTCGAACACTATGTCGTTACTCCATCATGATTCTCATAACCCTAGTTGTGATGTTTATCTACTCATAATTTCAATCACAAAAGAAGAATTCATAGATGAAGACATAATTATGAACTTACAAGAATAATAAAAACTACTAAATCTCAACTTGAGTTTAAACCATAAAATCAATGTCCATAAAAATTCCCAAGAATATGCCATTAGAATTCCACAATATAATGTTGTAAGATCTAAAGTAGTGTGTAACCCAATAAAAATAACCCTATAAGAGTATTATAGACACAATAAATATTATCCTAAACAAAATAGAAAATCTGGTTGGTGGCATCAAATGATAGAAAGGTATGGTCCTGGTTAGAAACCACGATCATCCCGTGGTGCTAATAGTTTGGCTCATAGATTGGCATCTTTAGATATTCACTGATACAATTCTCTGTATAGCCTTGTGATATCATCCTACAGCCATTGTTGTCATCTGATCATACTTGCAAATTTAAACTTCCTACCCATGACCTTATGCTAATATCATTATTTAAATATATGATCGTGGGATATTTCCAAGTGATATTCTTCCTTTAATATATACAAGCCTATTTCTAGTCATCTTTCCCATAATTGGATGGTATGATCATATGATTGATGTAGAATCATGGGAACTTCTTGTATGAGCAATACCTGAGACTCATCCTATAGGTTATGGTACGATCACCTTGGTACGACTGTGGTTAAATCCTATAGTCATGTATTTGATCGTCTGATGCCTTTGTTATCCAATAATTAACACCTTCGTTGTCCGAGCATTTTTATCCGGCAAACACCATAAAACCCATCATACCCTAAAAAAATACCGCCATACTTGTAATTATTCATAGTTTTAATCATCTTAAGTTCCGTAAATTCACCACAAATCAACACCATCAACTTAGAATGTTTACATATATTAAGACAAATAAAACACATTAAACTTAGAACGATGCTTAACTTAGAGCAAAATTAAGATCACTATAGTAGTCACTTTTACAAAACCAATTTTCACACACGCAACCCAAAAATAACTTCCACTTCCTCCTATTTCATAATGATAAATAAATCAGTATGTAAGGAAACCAAGTACTTTAACATAGTTGAATCAGGATATGACATTACATTGTGAATTGACAACCTAATACGTATACCAATACACCACATAAATAAGCAATATCTAGACTACATCTCCTTTACCCTCACATAAAAGAGGTCTCCTAATCACTCAGTAGATGAGATTAATTTATTAACTAAGACTGAATCAAATTTCTCACTCTCACAAAAAAGTCAGGTATTATGCCTTTGATACCATAGGCTTGTCCTTATTTTCTATGCCTTCATGTTTTGGACAATCAAGTTAGGGTCACTGTAGGTATATACTATTCTTGTAATGTAGGTTTGGCAACATGAATAGTACATTTGGGTATAGTCACTTAATGCTCATTGGCACTACATTACTTTTGGCTCTGCTTTCCTACTTTCTTGTATGATTCTCCCTTTTCCACATTTGCATTTCTTTTTTGACCTCAAATGCAGTTTTATTATCACGACCCAAATTAAGGCTTTCGCTATGACGGGCATCCCGAACCATCAAGGCCCGAGAGACTCCTTAGCATGTAATCACAAGCATAAGTCATGAGAGATAAAATGCGAAAGATAACCGAAACATAGCAATCCCATTATTCAAACTAAACAATTCAGTATATAACCCCTAAGAAAACGCAAATCCATATTGAAGCAAGTCTACGAAGATTCTGCTAAAATGAAAACAATAGTCTTACTAGGCGGGGACAAAGATATAGGCTAGACCATAAAATCCATAAAAAATTGCACATGAGATAGATTCCTTCTGGTGTAAGGGAGGCTTACCGATCTCTAAGAGTCTGGAAATAATCTAATGGTTTGCAGGACTATGAAATTGGGCCTCAGAACCTAAAATAATGGGGGTCAATACTTAAATGTACTGGTATGTAGAACAATTCCAAAATATCATATATTTCAAGAAAAATAAACGAGAGCATTTTGGAAGCCATTTACCATTAAGATATGTAAAAACAAAATACATGGGCATAATATGAATAGTTCAAAGTTACACATGCAAACTTGTAAACATCATTCTTTGTTATAGTTCCGAGCTAGATGGTACACCATATATTTCTATAATCCCATCGGCTATATGAGATTCACTCTTATCACGACGGTCCAGCCCCTAATCCAAGTTTTTCGCAATGATTGGAGTGTGTAATAAGATAAAGCATGCCTCCTTACTGACATACCAGGTCATGGAAGAGTGTGCCTCCTTATTGACACACTATGTTATGAAAAACATGCCTCCTTACTGACGTGTGATTTCATAAATCCTACATCGACAAAATGCGATTTTCGTCCATGAGTTATTTGAACTCATGCTTTCTTTGGGTAACCATCTAACTCTATTAATACCATTTTTAGTTCTTTATAATCATAATCATACTGCATGCTTAAAACATACCTTTCTTTCATAAAGAGGTTAATTCGTAACTTTGTACCATCATACCTAGACTTGCAAGCCCTATTATATCATAACTTATCACAGCCCTCCTCATTCAAGAACACATTAATGACCATTGAAAGTTATAGTCAACGCATGAAAGCTCTTTTTTAAGGAAAATAGAAAAACTTATGCAGAAACACCATATTTTCAAGATTTTAATATAACAAGGCCAACTCTTTCATACCCATATGAAATTCTTTTATTTGACATGAAAGGTACATATGTAAAAAGAAAACATTCTCTCTTCTAAATCATACCCATGATGAGTACATAGCTGATAGTAAAATATTTAACTTGTACTTTAGATCATGAAATTGAACAACCCATAACACACTAAATTAAATTTGTATCATGATGAGAGAGGGAGTTTCATAATTTATACACTCAGTTTGATTCTCCAAATCCAAAACACATACACACATGAATATAGTTTATGTTGATGGAAAACATCATGAAACTAAACAATACCTTTCTCAAAATAGGTTAGTGATTCATGCTATTCTAACACTTTCCAAAACTTTATGCATATACTAAATTTTGTGTCTTTAAAACTTATTAAAAATAATAAACTATGCCCATGAGTTTTAGGATAGTCCCACATACCTTTGAATTGATGAAAATGTTGAGAAAATTTGACCCTTGAGGCTTAATCTCTCAAACCCTAGTTAGTTTCCCTTCATTTGCTTAAGGAAGAAGAATTGGGGATTTAGAGATTATTAAAACATGTTTAAGGTCTTATTTTTGTCCATATTGATTTAGAAATGACTATGGGAGGATGAAAATACCTTAATGCCCTTAAATTAATACAAAACAGAGCACTTATATTGCTTTTCTTTTGCCATGTGGTGCACAGCAATGCCCAGGCCAAGGTAGGCGACACACGGATATTGCATAGCCAAAAGTGGGTGATGCACACCCATTGCATAGATGCAAATGGGTGAGACATGCCCATTGAACACCCTTTTAAGTGGCCTTTTTCGATTTCCATGTGATGCATGACCTTAACACAAAGTCTACTGTGTGACGCACACTCATTGTTGAGTACTCTAAGCACCCCAACTCAACCCACAACTTCTAGACATGGTCTACCATTGAAACGGGGGTCCTATAGGTCATTTTGAATGCATCATTAGAGCATTACAACTATAGGGTGTTACATTATCTTTGTCATAACCCAAACTGAGGGCCTGGCGACGATGGGCATCTAGAACCATCAAGGCCCAAGAGACCCCTTAGCATGTAATCATAAACATAATTCAAGAGAGATAAAATGAAGAAGATAAATAAAACATAATAATCCCATTATTCAAACTTAACAATTCAGGACGTAACCATTAGGAAAACTCAAATCCATTCTGAAGTAAGTCTATGAAGTCTCTACTGAAATGAAAATCATAGTCTAACTAGGCTGGGACAAGGCCCTTGCACGGACCA
Source organism: Capsicum annuum (assembly GCF_002878395.1). Taxonomy (NCBI): domain Eukaryota; kingdom Viridiplantae; phylum Streptophyta; class Magnoliopsida; order Solanales; family Solanaceae; genus Capsicum; species Capsicum annuum. Next base: position 18,909,675 of record NC_061118.1, read on the forward strand.
TAAAAACTATAAAAAGGAATAGCACATGTGATAGATGCTTTTTGGTGTAGGGGAGGATGGCCAGCTAGATGGTACACCTTACATTCCTGTAATCCCATGCGCTATATGAGATCTGCCTTTAACTCTGTGTCCAAGCCCCCAATCTAAGTTTGCCACAAGGTTTGGAATGCATAATAAGATGAAGCATGCCTCCTTACTGACATACCAGGTCATGGAAGAGTGTGCCTCCTTACTGATACACTATATTATGAAGAAACATGCCTTCTTACTAATATGTCATTTCATAAAACTCACATCAGCAAAGTACAGTTTTTGTCCATGAATTACTTGAACTCATGATTTTTTGGGTAACCATCTAACTCTATTAAGAGCATATTTAGTTCTTCAAAATCATAATCATACGACATGCTAAAAACATATATTTCTTTTATATTAAGGGCAATTTGTAATTAGGTATCATCATACCTAGATTTGCAAGCCATATTATATCATAACTTATCATATCTCTCCCCATTAAAGAACATAGTAGTAATAACCACCAAAAGTTATAGTCAACACATGGAAGTTCTTATTCCAGGAACATAGAAAAAGTTATGAAAAAATATTGTATTTTCAAGATTTAAATATAAGATGGACAACTCTTTCATAATCGTATGCAATTTTTTTATTTGACATGAAAGGTACATATGTAAAAAGAAAACATTCTCTCTTGTAAATCATACCCATGATGAGTACATAGTTAATAGTAAAATATTTAACCCTTACTTTAGATCATGAAATTGAACAACCCATAACACACTAAATTAAACTTGTATCATGATAAGAGAGGAAGTTTCATAATTCATGCACTCAATTTGATTCTCCAAACCCAAAATACATATACGTATGAATGTAGTTTATGTTGATGGAAAACATCATGAAAATAAACAATACCTTTCTCAAAATGGGTAAGTGATTCATGCTATTCTAACACTTCCCAAAACTTTATGCATATACTAAATTTCGTGTCTTTAAAACTTATTAAAATAATAAACTATGCCCATGAGATTTAGGATAGTCCCACATACCTTTGAAATGATAAAAATGTTGAGAAAATTTGACCCTTGAGGGTTAATCTCTCAAACCCTAGTTAGTTTTCCTTCCTTTGCATAAGGATGATGAATTAGGGATTTAGAGAGTGTTAATACGTGCTTAAGGAGTTTAATTTCGTCCATATTGATTTAGTAACAGATATGGGAGGATGAAAAGACCTTAATGCCTTCAAATTAATACAAAATAGAGCATTTATACCGCTTTAATTTTCCATACAGTGCACAGCAATATCCCAAGCTGAGGTGGGCGACGCATGACCATTGCATAGCCCCAAGTGGGCAAAGCATACCCATTGCACGCCCTTTCAAGTGGACTTTTGCGATTTCCATGCAACGGACAACCTTAGCACAAAGTCTGCCATGCGATGCACACTTATTTTTGAGGTCCCTAAGCATACCCAATTCAACCCACAACGTCTACACATAGTCTACCATCAAACTGGGGGTCGTATAGGTCATTTTGAATGCATCATTAGAGCGTTAAAACTACAGGTTCATTCATTTATTTTCACAATAATTCACTATACATATATTTTCCTTATTTTTTTTCCTTTTTATTTTTTTCCATTACTCTTTCTTTTACGCCTACCACATTCGGCTCCCTTATTCTTTTTAATACTAATCGATCATACCCACTTTCTATGCACTCCTACATAATAGCAACCTTTAATTTATTTGATTTGTCTAATTTGAGGTACATAATTTACAATGAGGGACTAGGGCCAAAAAAGGTTCATTACAAAAATTTAGAAGGTGAATTAGGTAGCTCAATGAAAAGCACTATTGAGGCTCAAAGTTTGGGTTCTCATGGCTTAGATCTTTTCTCTAAGTTACTACCTACTCAGTTCCTACAAGGTTGGATAGGTTAACCTATTTATAATACCAATGCCATATCTAGATCCTAACACTGGTTACAATAAACAAAAAGCAACATGTACATCACAAAAAATGTTTTGGAGGGGTATTATTTTAAAAATATTAAAAAGCAGATCCACATGCTTTATTGAATATGATTGGACCAAGTTTTCTCCACTTACTCTAAGTTACCCAGAAAACAAAAACACAATATACAAATAATTAAAACTTATAAACATGATGATTGTAACTATGATAGTGCAACCAATGAAAAAGGAAAACGATAATAAAGACCTTGGTTGTAATAAAACTCATCCCCAACTTATAAATCATGCAATGTCTCCATTAAAAAAATCATAGAAATTAAATAACTAGGGTAAGGCACATACCTATCGGATCTAGGCATTGGTCGAACTCTAATCATGTAGGGATGTAGGTGGTTCCCTAATGGTTTTCTCCACTCTAGTAGATCCCGGCTGTGGCCGTGGAACTAAAAGATAAGTTGGCCTTGGTGGTGGTCACTGCACTCAAAGTACTAAAATCGAGTGTAACCTCAATACGCCCTCCAATAGTCAAAAGTACTTCCATGGGAAATGGTATCTATACTTTCTCCAAAATTACTACCTCGAAGGTCTGTCTTACTTTCTTACCCTTTCTTCTCTTATTATTCTTCTTGTAAGATTTATTCTTTCTCTTGTTCTAATTCTTTTTACCTATCTACCTTTTTTGAGGCTCCAAGTCACCTTCCACCTCCCCAATATCAGTATCATTAAATCAAAGGAATGAGTGTAGAAATCAAGTATCAAAGAGTCTATATCCAAAATAAGTGCTACCAATAAAAGAGTAGGTAGTGTTGGAAGAGGTGCAATATCAACATTCTTAGTCAAGACCTTGACTACTTTCTTAAGCTCAGTAAGGTATGTCCTAATATCCATAGATGGGGCCTGGACTACATCCACCCTTGATGTCATTCCGCTATAAATCTTGTACATTCTAGTCTACATAGATCTAACAATACCCCATATCTCATTAGCGATAATGATTTTAACCTCAACCTTAAGATTCTTAATCCGAGCATTATGTACAAGTTGGATCCATATATTTTCTTCAAACTATGAAGTTGAAATCAGTGTATATCTAGTCAAAACAAATGGTCAATTGTGGATAGATGCTAGTGGTGTTAAGGATGAAGAAGCACCAACACCAGATATTGGTACTACCTGGTTTACCCCCAACTACATCCAGAGTCTCTAATCCTCTAGCCAGAGCAATCGTATTCCTCATATCCTTTATTAGTGCTAATCTTGCTATTTTTATTGATTGACTAACCCTATCTACAATATCAATGGTAAGGACATGAGCATTTCACATTAACTATATAACGAGAAAAGGGAAAGAAAGTGTTTTAGTGAATAGGATCACTCTATCTCGAATCTCTTCCGTAGTAATTTATGAGATATTCAAATAAACTCTAGAAACTAGTGCAACAACTGAGCAGTCATTGGTCATACCCAATTTACTCCCAACTGAACTGACACTAGGACTACACCGAACTGAATTAAATACAATTGAACATACAACTGATATTCCTCATCACGATCTAATCATAACAACTGACTGAATGATAATACTAATAGTTTAATTGAAATTATTTTAGAGATACTGAAATCACACAAAACAACTAGGTATCATGTGTTTATAACCTGCTAGCACTCAAAGATCACTGAACGTAATAGCAGGTCAAAAATTGTAGTAAAGGATCATAGTTCAAAACCCACAAGCATAGACATTCCATCAAACATGTGGGAATCATGAATTTAAGGATGGGAATTCTTTAAATAAGGGAAACAACATGACTATATGATTGAAATCATAATTTAGGGGTCTAACATGGAATTTACTTGAAATAGGACATGAGAAACTAAAATTCCAAGCATGAGGAAATCAAATAATGCATGGGATCATACATGGGCCAAATTAAATTTAAAATCACCATCAAAACATGAATTAAACCCATCTTAAGCAATATAAAATGCCATAATAATAGAAAAGTTCATTCTTTAATTAAAAAGAGGGTTTTTGGGCTCCATGAGTTTAAGGGACCCATGAATGAAATAGGATGGGTATCTAGTAGAAGATAAATCCCCAAATCTATTTCCCTATCTAGAGAAATTTTAGGAAGATCATCGATAAAAACTTCAGGAAATTTGTTAACCACCAGGACAAATTGTAAAGAAAAACTGCCAGAATCAGTATCCTTAACCCGACCTAGATGATGCAGACACCCTTTGGAAATAAATTTCTAATCTTAAAGATAAGAAAAAAAGCTCTCTTTAGGGAGTAAAGAACTCTCCTCCCACTCAATTACTACTCATATACCAGAGAAGCATAGGATGAAGAGAATCAATTCATCCCCAAGATTACATCAAAGAATACCATATCATTTATATCAAATCCACCAAAGTATTTCTATGAAAGATGGACACCACACAACCCCTCTATATTTTACTAGCAATAATAGAATCACCCATCAGAGTAGATATAGAAATGAAGTCAGAAATACTTTCAGGATCAAAACAAAAATGTAAAGCCATATAAGGGATCACATAAGATAGGATAGAATCGAGATCATGTAAATAGTAAACATCCCAAGAGAAAAGTTGTAATGTACTAGTAATAACATCTGGTGATGCCTCAGATTCCTTATTATTGGCAAGAGCGTAGAAATAATTTTGGTCTGTACTGGTACCTAAAGTTGCGCCTTAGTCCAGGATCCAAAAAGGACTAATAGGGACTGGTGGAACACCATGTGGCATAGTATAGTTAGGAGCAAGGACCCTAGATAGAGTATGCACTCTATAAAAAGAACGAGTTCCCTCTACATCTTTCCTAGGTGGGAAAGAGGTTCTATAGAGTTTCTATAATTGTTAGATCTTTGGGGAGAGATGATTTGAATTGTAAGTAAGCCAGGAGTTATAGAAGTTTTATATCAACTAAACTCTATAGCTCAATATAGAACCCATCCTGGCCATGATGGGTATCTCAATCCACCATAGGATGGACACCGTCCCCCTAGCCTTACCTTCACAGCATAATAAATAAAATAACATAAGCCAACCAAATAATAATAAGAAGAATAGATAAGTCAAATGGACATTCTAAGAATAAAAATTAACAATCCACCCAATACTTGTCCACAAAAGTCTTTAAAACAAGAATACTATGAAAGGCGGGACATTCCCCCGACAATGACAAAAAGAATCTAAAATTACTAAGATAATAAAGAAAGTAATGAAATTATCAGACCGTCTGAAGGATGGAGGCTTACCACTCCACAGCCGATCAATAAAAGTATTTAACCACCTAACACCATATAGGAGACAAGTACAATATAATGGGTTATAAAGATAAGTTAAGCCATGTAATTATCCATATTCAAAACCAAGATTTCAAAGTTGGTTGAGGTTAAAGCAATTATCAAGCCAAAATTACATAAATTTAGGGAACCCACGTCTATCATTCCAACCATTAAATACAAAGCACCAATTCAGTCTCAAAACCATCAAATCTGACATGAATAATCCATTTAAAACATAGGACAAGTAATTGAAGTAATAATAACCAAAAATCCTCAACCCCAATTTTAAACCCACAATTTAATCACATGAATATCCCATCATTTTATGCCATAATGTAAAATTCAAGTTATGGAAAGAGAAACATGCCTGAAATATAAAAGAATTCAAAGAGAAATCAAAGCTTGAATGGTGAATCCTCAGTAAAACCTTTGAACTTTCTTAGGTTTAGAGATAAATATAAAAAGGACGGTGCTTTATATTTTATAATTAAAGTAAAAAATCTAATTGGGTGATTAAAAGTCGTACAAGGGGTAAGAAGACCAAAAACCTTACCCCAAGAGAAAAAATAAAATACTAGATGAATATAACATAACAGTGTGGCACGCCCCTATTACGGAGGTTAGTCTCCGTGCCCTGCCCTTATGTAGGGGTTATCCTATGTGGCAAGCCACTATCGTGGAAGCTTACTACCTTGGGATCCGAAAATGATCTCGAACCTCTTTTAAAAACCCCAAAACTTTCCTAAAACACCTTTTCAACATACCTAATCATGATCCAAGTAAGAAATCAACATTACGCACGTGGGAGGGCCTAAACTAATAAATAGTTAAAATTTTATAGGGTCTCATAACTTTTATTGATGTTTCTTAAACTATAGAACCCACGATCATGGGATCTTTCAACAGTCCTAAGATCCTCTAGTAGGTTCAATCAATAGTCCAATTCAATATCTCCTCTTTCTTGCATAAAACCTGCACCAGTGACAAACCTCATCCTATAAAATATAAAGTACAAAACATTAGCAGACTCCCAAGAAGCACTTAATTTAACATTGCAGCAAAACATGACTAAGGGCTCATTTGTTTGTACTTAATGAAGGTTTGAATCTGAATGGTTCAGACTTCAGACCATTAAGTGCATTTGTTTTTATTAAGATTTTAGCTCTTAATTGGTCTGAATAGCTCTTAATTATTCAGATCTAGAATCAAGTCTTAATAGGTCTAAAGAGGTATTCTGGTGTTGGATAATATTCACTGTCTCTCTATTCATAATCATCAGTCACCACCTCTGCCACTGCCATCATTGTCAACCACCACCAACTACCCCCACCATCACAATCACCATCGACAACAAATATCGCTACTAACAATATTGCCAACCACTACCACACCTACTACATCTATTATTCTAATTATATTTAATGTCACCACCGCCGTTAACAACACCACCATCATCAACCACTACCGGCCAATATCTACTATCAACCAACACATCTATCACAACTAGCACCACTGCTAACTACCACTAATACATCTCAACCTCTACACATTCTTTGTTGGCCACCACCATTGTCACTAGTAACGCCACCTCTACCATCACTTTCATTACTATCATCACTACAATTTATCTCTACTAACAACCATCTCCACTATCACAGCTAACAATATCTCCAACTAGTACTAACACATCATCAACCATTATTCATTCATTTTTCAGCCATCATAATCAACACCTCCAACTACGAAAATCAAGCAACATCACATCACAACCACCACCACCACTATCAACCACCACCATCATAATAGTCACTACAGTACCAACCATCACAAATATCACCACTAACATTACTAATCACTAATATCAATCATTGTCACTGCAACTACCATTATAAACCATCTCTACTATCACTAAAAAAATATAAATATGTTTTTCAATCAAATAATAATTTTGTTGTATTAAATTACATACTTTTCTGAAATATAATTAGTTTTTTATTTGAATTGTATTTTTTATTTTATTATATATACAAATAAATTTTTTTGTACATTCAGATGTTGAAAAACAAACAGTCTTAATAATTTAGTTTTCAGATTTAGAGACAATATCTTAATCATTCAAACATGCATTCAGATTCAGACGTCTGAATCTTAAAAAAAAAATGCACCCTAAGTTGGTTACTCAGACTTTGCTAACTAACCCATGGTTTGCCTCCTATGAAGTGCCTGATTTATCATCGCGACATGACTTTAATTTGATTAATTACTGAATACTCCTTCAAATTTACTATACAAACCAATCTTGATTCCTTTTTTCACTCAAGTAGTGTTCACCCTTTGGCGTTGACCTTAAATTTTAGCTCGTCTTTGTTTTATGTTCGATTGTGCCATAGGAAAATACTGTAACCACTTTACATGTGACTTTCCATTTTGACTTCAACTTCCCATGGATAAATTCAGCCTTGATTCAAATAATAGTGTCGTATCACCCATTGTAAATTCTCTCTTTTAATCTTGCAATCATGATATAAAATCTTCTTTTCCTTATATAAGGCTTATCTATCATAAGCGTAGAGGCAGAATTGATCCACTATTCATCTATTTAAACCGCCTATCATGTTTGAAAGGTTAGGGACTACGGTATGTGGTATCGATGATATCTTTGATTTCATATGGCATGCTGCCTACATGGTTTTGAAACCGCCTATCATGTTGGAAAGTTCGATGCTCTGCTGTTAATCTCTTAATAAATATTAATCGTATAGTTTGTTCCTTGCTATCCCTAGCCTATTTAGTATTAGAGCCAACCCCACTCCCATAGGGAGGGAGGAAATAAGTGTTTGCATAATATCTGCTACCGCTGTTTGTAAGAGAGACAACTTTACTTTTTTAGTCTTTAATTTACTTTTACCAAGTTGTTAGCCATAAAAGTGCCCATAGTGTTCCTTTTTTAGTTATTACTAACAAAGTCCTCTAAATATATGAGTCATAATTCTTTCATTGCTACAGTCTATAGTTTTCAGCCCATATAACCAACGTCTTATACCTAATTGAGTGATAGTTAATTTTCTTAGATTTTAGAACAAATATTTTAGTCTTTTCCTTACATCTTTAACTTAAATATATATAGTCTTTATAGTGTAGAAAAACAAAAAAAAACATGTCTATCTCAGAGTATTTACCTTCTTCTTCATGTGTGTCTAGTTTATATAAATCCTTAGAAATACTACATATGCTTCCTAACCCCAGAAAGACTGTCATGTAAAGAAGACTACTTTTATGAAGTAGAGGTGTTTCCACCTAAACAAGATATATATACCTACCTCTACTAAATCCATACTTTGCCTTTACGAAGAAAAAGTGTAATCCAGAGATACAAATTGATTCTTTGTCCCAAGAAAGATTAGAAGGAGTTAAGGAATACTTTGCTGCATCAAAACTTAACCAATATGTCCTTACAACTCCAACTAAAAAATTCATCACTCTGTAGATGCTAAAATGTTTTCCATAATAGTGGAAAAGACATGGCTTTACCCATATCCAGTTTGGTGCAATTCGAGTGGCATTGACTCATCAAGAGAGAAAAGGACAGCCAATAAAGGCGTGTATTTAGTTTCTTGATACTAGATTCTGAGAGTACCAATATGTGAACTTGGTACGCTAGAAATCACTCTGGTATCTAGAACAGTCATTGTCACCATATTTCCCAACTTTAACATGTCTCTCATTGATCCATATCTAACATAGGCATTAAATCTCCAAGTACAAATCCTGGAAGCTCCACTAGATTATAATCTCATACAAATAACCCTACACTATCAGATAGTTTGAAAAGTCCAAAACCATAAAAAAACTTATCTCTTCTAGGTGGACACCACTCCTTGTCTCTAATAATAAATGCCACCAATGAAATGCTACAGTGCATGGAGATCCTGAAATAAGTCTCCCAAAAAGAATTCCTCATTGTTTTTCAATATTTATGCATCAAACGTTCTGAGATAATGAGAGTCTATCCTCAACATCTCTAAACCTTTAAACCTATATTTGCTAAAAACCCTTATAGAGTATCTCTCTCCATCCATATGTACATTCTTACGAAAACTTACCCGAAAGAAGAGAATCCAAATCCAATGAATATCTCATGCTATCTCAATAGTGCTATGGAGGAACAATATTGGATTCGAGAATTTGATCACAAAGGGCATAGTATGCACTGGTTTAAATATCTGTATACAGTGCACTATTTATGGTATATTTATTGCAACTATAAGGGATGCCAAGAGGACTAGAAAAATGATTACGATACGGAGGAAGATAGATTACCATGGGATGACTATTAGGGCTTTTAAAAACCCCATCTATAGGAATCGTGGGATGAGGATGAAGTATAACATGCATTCCAAGTCTCCTACTGACCCTAAGATTGGCCACCACTACCAAATCCATCCAAAAGTACAACCCCCAAATCAAATCCTGAACCTCCATTCTTCATGATATTCGAAACTAGCTCCAGTTCTAAATACACCTTGCTTCCAAACTACCCATTTGAAAGGAATAACAAAAATCACACTCCAAAATTACCATATGAAATTTCATCTATCAAACAAAAGGTTCTAATAAGCTGTCAAGCATTCACCCAACATGCCATGCTTGTCAGAGCACTAGAAAATATGCAGTGGACCATCCAGTTTGAAAAATGTCTGATAGAAAACCCCTTTCTATATTATCTTAATCAACACCAAAAAGAAATAGCTACTGCTAACCTTATTTCTGTATTTTCTTGACCAACAACAAATTGAAATGGCCTAACTCGAAGAATAAATCAAGAGTCTGAAATACGTCCGCACCATTGATAACACTCAACTATGCCATTTGAATTGGTAAAAGATGGTCGTTGTTAATTTTTTCAACCTTCATGGTGGTCGAATCCATGAGGAGAGAAATTATATTTCTAGTCCTATGTGTGTTAATGTTATGAAAAAGATACCCGCAATGTACACAAAATAAAATACATGATTTAAAATGGGGGTTGGTTTGAAACAAGGGTTAATTAAAGTTTAATTGAATCAACAAACAAATGAAATACTTGTGATTGAAAGTTTAATATGAGAAGGATCTTGGAATTATGTCACTTAAAGGCAGGCTACCCATAGGAACATGATGATTTGGTGCAAATTGTAGTTATTAATGGTATGGTAGGCTAGGTTGAAGGTCCTTCAGGTTATCTTGTTAATAACATCTCAAGGATATCACTCATTAACGCTTTCAAGTAACTAACGAGTGTGAAAAATAAAACGACCTAAAACCTTAATTGGGCATCCCTATTTCTAGGAAGATGCCCATGACATAGGTAACTCTCTATTCACACTTTTTTCTATGATAGAGAAAAGATAGAAAACTACATCCATTATTGTCCACTATTGCTTTGTCACCCATATCCTTTTTTCAAGGATGATATGGGTTCCAAAAGTTCACCCACATCCCTCTTTCAAGGATGATGCGTGCTTGCAAAATTTGGGATTTTCATCTACAAACCCATTTTTGGTTTATGTGGTTTTGACCCACAAAAACCCACTAATTCATACAAGCAATAGTGAAACCCATCATCAAGAAACTATAATTTAAACAGATACATCACAACCCACACATAATTATACCTTAGTTCAACATCATCTCTAGTAAAGGAAGATTAACTACTCATGAAGTAAAGAGAATGAAATATACCATAAGGTTCTTTCAAAACATCCATCCTTTAATTTCACCAAATTCAAAGTATGAAATTCAAACACAAAAGTTTCCACAATTAGTAGGGTTACAAATTCTCCAAAATTCAATTGTTCAAAATTGAAGTTCTCAAATGGGAAACGGTTTTAGCATTAGAAGGAAATTAGGGTTGGCTAGGTAAAAAGAAAGAATTGCCTCTGGACATAAACCCACCAAGCCGTGATTGCTGTAGCTTGTCGGCAGTCATGACTACTGTGACTGTGGTCATATCTTTGTGGTCACAGACCTTTGACCATTCTTAACTGACCACGATTGCAGTCTGAGGACTATGATCATGATTACTAAGATCGAATTATACTCCAGTTCTTTCTATTACACTTCTCTTTTCTTTTTTATTCTTTTCTATTCAAATCCACATCTTTCTTTCTCATTATCTGTAAGCCTGGAAAATATGGCAATCTGTGCATTTAATCACAAAATTGGCTCATTCACACATTCAAATAATAGTAGGGTGCATAAATTTTGGATGTAAATGAGTGGTAAATTTGCCTCTCATCAACACCGCCAACTTAAACCTTTCCTCGAGAAACACTACCTCTTACTTAATGAGATAATGCATACTTAAGACCATTTAGAAAAACCAGTGATCACAATGACCTCAAACTTGATTGCTACCAAACTTAGCTCTTCAAACATAGGCAAACCTATTATCACGACACTCCCATCATGAAATAAAAACTCAAAGATGGATAGGACTTTAAAGAGAAACAATCCAACAATCACTAACAATCTAAAAATGACTATATATTGACCTCAAATCCACAATACTCCTTTTACCTCAATATTTAAAAGATGACAAAATCACCTACCTCAAGTTATTCACATGACTCCTAGGAAGAAGGACATCCTACAAACACTGAATCATCTAATATGCAACATATTGTATTAAGTACAAAACTCTCTCTCAAAAAGATTCTCAATGCTAACAAGTATCAAACCATAGGCTTGCTTTTATTTTCATTCGATACTGCAGTGAATCCATTTGGTTGGAGATCTCTAAGGGCTTTTTGAGCTTGTAATGTAGGTTCGGGGAAGGGTAGGATAGCATTTAAGAACAACATGGCTTCACCCTCCTTGAACATCTACATCACACTATTCCATCAAACTTTTGATCACCGACCACTTCTTTTGTTTTCACACTGTATACATGCCTAATTTAGGATCCTTAATTTTCCCAACATTTTGAGGGCATCATTCTTTTGCTTATTTCTTTTGAAATCCAAGCCTCAATATTATTTTTATCATTCCTTTTTTCACATTTTTCATTTCTTAGCTCATAGGCATCCACTTATACTAACTTGGCCCAACGTTATCCCTTCCAAACTTACCACCCCAACTTAGGATTTTAGCCTCAGTTTTTATTTTATTTTTTTAATACTCAAGAAGGGTATGGTTCAATAAAGGGAAACAAACTTTTAATGGATCAAGGATTGTAACATGGTTGCCAAAGAAAGGCTTGAAGGCTTGAATTGGATACTATCCTAAGCATGAGTAGGCTATTTAGGCTAAAGTAGGTTCTTGTGTTCACAAAAATGGTCTAGGATCATTTTACCAACCAAGCATAATCAAAATTATCCTTGAGAGATGAACGGGGAAAGTTCTAGATGGTACAAGCATGCATGAGATTTAGACACAAATGCTCAACATTTATGGCATGGAAACTCCTCAAAAGGGCTAAATTACCTTTCCTACTAAACATAAAAATTTAGTATCTACCAATTTCTACAAGAAAAAATTTTAGAGTCACAAAAGAGGTAAAGTATTGTTACAAGGTTGCTCACATCCATGTCCTTAATTTTTGAATTTTTTTTTGGACGGAGGGGGGTATTTGCTTCACATTAGCACCACAAATAATTTTCTATTTATGGCACAAAAAAAAGCCGACGTCTCACATTTTGATTTTCATACGGGCAAACCATATGGCTACTCAGACTTCACCATAGGTATATGTGAGATCCCAAATAAAAAATGCTATGGCTACTCAAACATTGCTTGTATTTATAGCTTTGATGATATGGGTACTCAAACTTCCCCTACATCTATGGCTCAAACCCAATCACGACCATTTTTCCTTAAGAATATTGTCACTCAATCTACCATAAGGAAAGGCTCGTCCAATATCACCTTTAGCAAACTGAAGATAAACTACACCAACAACAATAATAAACCCAGTATATTCCCATATAGTAGGGCCTAGGAAGGGTAGAGTGTATGTAGTCTATACCACTACCTCTAAAAAAGTAGAAAGGCTATTTCTGATAGACCCCTGGCATAAAATAAAAGGCAATATACAAAAGCATAGAACACGATAAAATAACATAGGTACGACATCCATAAAAAAATTGTACATTACCAAACAAAGGACACCAAAGTCCAACTAAATACTACCTACGGCTCATCTATATCCTTATCCCTCTATCCTAATGCTTTTCCTCTATATCTTTCTATCCAGGATCATGTCCTCAGTTAGCTGCAACTGCTCCATGTCACATTTAATCACTTCTCACTAGTATTTCTTCGGTCTACCCCTACTCCATTTGAAACCAAAGCCAACCTCTCACACCTACGAACTGGGGCATCCGGCCTCTCCTCATCACATGACCAAACCATGTCAACCTAACTTCTTGTATTTTATACGCCACTAATACCACTCCAATCTTATCCTGAATAATTTCATTCCTAACCCTGTCAGCCCTTATGAATCCACACATCCAACACAAAATCCTTATTTCTGCCACCTTCAACTTTTGGATATGAGAATTCTTAACCGACCAACACTCTGCTCCATACAACATAGTAGGCCAGATTGCTACTCTATAGAATTTTCCTTTTAGCTTAGGAGGCACCTTCCTATCGCATAAAATTCCTGAAGCGAGCCTCCATTTCATCCAACCTGCCCTAATACAGTGAGGGACATCCTTATTTATCTCTTCATTTCCCTGAATTATAGACCCAAGATACTTAAAACTATCCCTCTTACAAATCATCTAAGAATCCAACTTTACTACCACCTCCTTCTCTTACCTTGAGTCACTAAACTTGCACTCTAACTACTCCATATTGGTCCTACTCAACCTGAAACCCTTAAACTCCAGGGCTTGTCTACAAACCTCCAGCTTATCGTTAACCCCTTGTCGCGACTCATCAATCAGAATTATATCATTCGAGAAAAGCATACACCAAGGCACCTTTCCTTGTATATTTTGCGTCAACAAATCCATCACCAAAGCAAATAAAAATGAACTAAGAGTTGATCCCTGGTGCATCCCTGTCAAGATCGGGAAATGCTCAGAATCTTCTTTTACTGTGCTTACCCGAGTCTTTGCTCCTTCATACATGTCCTTAATCGCTCTGATGTATGCCACTGGGACACCCTCGCCTCCAAGAATCTCTTAAGAACCTCCCTAGGGACCTTATTATATGCCTTTTCTAATTCAATAAACACCATGTGAAGATCCCTCTTCTTCTCTCTATACTACTCTACCAGTCTCCCACAAGGTGAATTGCCTCGGTCGTGGAGCGAGCAGGTATAAAACCAAATTGTTTCTCAGAAATAGACACAATCTTCCTCAACCTCCGCTCCATCACCCTCTCTAAAATCTTCATTGGGTGACTTAACAACTTTATACCCCGGTAGTTGTTGCAACTCTGAATGTCTCCCTTGTCCTTATATAAAGGAATCATCGTGCTCCATCTCCATGCCTCAGGCATTTTTCCTAACTTGAAAATATTGTTAAATAAGTTGGTCAACTACCTCAACCCTGACCCGGTAGAGAACATCCAAATATCCACCAGAATTTCATCAGGCCCCATCGCCCTGCCCCTTCGTATCTTGCAAATAGCCTCACTAACCTTATCTACCTTAAAACACCGACAAAATCCAAAGTGGCGACACTCTTCGGAATGCTCCAACTCCCCTAACATAATACCTCTATCCCTCTCATCATTCAAGAGCCTATGGAAATAGGACTGCCATCTTTTCTTAATGAGGTTGTCTTCTACCAAAACTATGCCATCCTCTTCCTTAATGCACTTCACCTGGTCTAGATCATGACCCTTCTATTCGCTAACCTTGGTAAGACTAAACATCCTCTTCTCTCTATTTTTCTCCTCTAACCCCTTATACAAACTCTCAAAAGCTGCTGTTTTAGCAACCATGATTGCTAACTTAGTCTTTTTTTTCTAACTTGTACTCCTTCCTGCTTACCTACTTCTCTTCTTTATCCTTACTCTCAACAAAATCTAAAAATGTAATAAAATGACTAATCCATGAAAATGTGGGTACCATTAGAGTGCCCAAATATTTGAATCCAACAAAAATAAAAATCATCCAAAATGTCATCAAAATATCATCAAAATATCAAAAAATATCTAACTTCTAAAAGCCCAAATGAGAAATAATGTGGAAGAGACATGCGCCCAGATAACGCTCAACTTACACGTCAATTAAGTACAAGGCGATCGTCGTCAATATATTTACCTAACTTTGAAGTCACGGTTGAATCCATGAGGAACAATCTGAGTGGCGATTAAATCAATTCAAAATGATAGGTACAAGTTAAATTTAAACAAATGGTACAAAAAGATAAAATGGGGGATATGAGTTCCTACACTAATGTTTGTTTTTGTGATTTTCTAGTATAAATTCAGGGCTATGAATAATTAAAGTTGTAAGAATTATGCACGGATCATGGGATTATGCGTTACTAAATGAGTGACATATGGCAGCTAATTATTAACATCACTTCAATAATTTAAATATGGGTAGGCTTGGTTATAGGATTTGATGTTAGCCTTTCAACAAAATACCAAACGTTTACCCACTGATTCTTTTGAATACCTAATGCTTGTGTTCAACAATTAGCAACCATAACCTAAATCAATGCATCCCTATTTCTAGGATGACATCCATGGCGTAGTTAACCCCATATTTACCCTTATGTCTAAGATAGTGAAAATTTAGCAAACTACACACATATTGTCAATTATTCCCTCTTTCGAGGATGATATGGATTCCTAAAGTTCACCCAAAACCCTTGTTTTGAAGAAGACATTGATATTTCTAGAGCTTGGAGCTTTCACTCATCAAACCCATATGGGTATTTTAAGCTTTCACCCATTAAATCCCATCTAAAATAGTAATGAAATAATAGAACCCATAAACATTAACTACCAAATAAATGCTAATAATAATAACCCACACACATTTTAAACCTTATTGATACATAACCCCAAGAGAGAGATTTATCTATACATAAGATAAGCAAGCATAGATATAACCTTAATATCCATTGAATCAAAGTTGTAGAAGATCTAACCAAACGTTACTTCAAACTTGGATCTCTCTAAAATATCAACAATAGAAGTGAGTAAATCTTTCACTTAGAAAGTATCCAATATATTCTTCACCCAAAATATACACAATATTTTCTTCTCAAATAATAGAGGCTACAAAGTCTTAAGATAAAACCTAGAAAATTAAGGAGGAAGGGATGTGATGCAATGAATGATACATAAAATTACGGTTTGAGATCAGCACGTGCAATTATATTTTTTCTCTTTTGCTGAATATTTTTTCTAAGCTACGATCTCGTAAGTCTAGTTGCGACCGTGGCTATGCGGCCTTGATTAACTTATGCGGTCATAGTTGATTGACCATCTAGACTGACTGTGACCACTACCAATGGACCACGAATGTGGTAACTGAGACTATTTCACTGCAAGATTTAATCTACAATTTTTTTTCTCTATTTTGATCATTTTAATCTCCAGTCCGCAAATCTTTGTCTTTTCAACTTCTATACCTACAAATAGTGAATATTGGTGCATTAAATAACAATTATGTCTTATCTACTCATTTGAAACAAGGTAATGTTCAATAAAATTGAGAGTGAATAAGTGGTAAAATCACCACTCATCAACACCCCCAACTTAAAGCATATGATTGTCTCCAAGCAACACAACCTTACTGTAAGAGAAACAATTATTTTTTCCTAACCTTTATTACTTAAAGGTCATAGCAACTTCGATTTGAATCCAAACCACAAGTAGATCATTGAATAAGTGCAATACCAATTCCCAACACCCTTCATTATAAAATACAATTCTCAAGGAATGCATAAGACTTTAAAGAGCAATCAACCAACAAAGACCAATACTCTATAAATGGCTCCCTCTTGACCAAAATCAAGTTATACTCTATTTGTATCACTGTTTGAGAGGTAATGAAATCACCCACCTCAACTTGTTCACATGTTAATCTCGCAAGAAAGGGAATTTCCACACACCAAATGAGTAATCACGCAACAAGGAAATTTAAGTGCAAAACTTCTCTCTCTCACAAAAAAAATCTTGATGCAACAAGTGTTATACCATAGGATTGCCCATATTTTCAATCACCACTACACAAGAAGGTAAATGGTTGTAGATCTCTAAGGACTTTCTAATCTTGTAACATAGGTTCGGGTTAGGTTAGGATATCATTTAGGTAACTTGGTTAAACCTTACCTTGAACATCTACATCATACTTTATAACACTTTTTCTTTCAGCTAAGGGTCACTCTTCTTTATTTTATTTCTTTCTTAATGCCTATATTTTGCTTCCTTTGTTCCCCACTTTCCTTTTACTTTCATTTTCTTATATATTTGTGCAAGTTATTCTTTTATGGGGTCCTTTTTTTTAAAACTTTAATTTTCAACACTTTGGCACATTTGGCATTTCACTAATACTTCATGACCCTAAACTTACTTTCATCGATTCTTGCCACCCCCAACTTAGGATTTTAGCCTCAAGTTGCATTTCTAAGTTCAAGGAGGGTAAGATTCAAAAAAGAGATAAACAAAAGGGTTCACTGCTGGTAATGAGCTTTCCAAAGAAACGTTTAAAGGCTCAAAGTGGATACTAGGGACTATAATAATACATAGGTAGGTTTTTAAGGCTAGAGTGGGATTCAAACTCACAAGGATGGCCTAAGATCATTTCACCAACCAAATAAAAAAAATTAGTTCGAAAATACTAATGGGGCATGTTCTAGATAACAATAGTATACAAGAGATGAATGCAATATTCTCACTGCACATGGCATGCAAAATTCGTTATGGGAGCTCAAATGTCCCTCCCTATGGAAACAATCATGGAATGTCTATTTCCTATCTACAAGTCAAAATCTATGAAGCAACAAACATAAAGAATATTTTATTGCACATTGCTCACATCCATGCTCTTGATTTTTCAAATATTTGGATGGAGGGGCTTTCTTAATTTGCAGTTGCACCACACACAAATTGCTAAACTATGGCTATAATCTAAGCCTTAGTCTCACATCTTTGCCCAAAAGTGGGAGATCTAACCATATGGCTATTCAGACTTTCCCAATGGCGTATAGCGTGACCCCAACTTTTACAAAATACAATACCACAGGTATTCAGACTTTCTTTCCATTCTATGCATTTATGCTATCGGTACTCAGAATTTCCCTGCATCTATGTCTCCGAACTAAAATCCAAGCTAAATATTTTCTCATCACCATTTTCTCATGTGACACCTTGAGGTCCTTATAAGAAGCAGCTAGATCAGAGTAGGCTTTCTCCATGATGGCTATTGTGGCACTCTGCTTCTTCTATTCTGCTATATACTCATCATAATCTAGCTGTGCTATGTATGAATGGATGGTAGTGGATGACTCTCCTAAACCCTGGGGAAATCTAGAAATAACTCTCTAATCCCTTTTATCTCAACATATATATTATTGAAACATGTAGCTGATGATAGCCTGTAAGAGTCTGTGTCCTCCTGGGATGATTTGCCTGAGTCTAACTTTGACTTAGAGAGCCCTCGCCTCTTAATTTGAGTTGACATATGAAGGAGCAAGGGCATCCCACGTGTTTGCAGAGTACTCTTATACTCCTTCCTTTTTACAAAGATCAGTTATAAGAGAAGAAAAAAGAAGATGAGTACCTCCCTGGCTTTGGAAGAACCCCTATTCTGTAACCATAAGCTCTCCTAAGTTCAAAGCGATGCCAGACATAAGGCATGCCACCATCCGAGTATGAGGCTTGGTATGGCAATTTTAAACTGAGTTGACCGCGATCGCGGTCCTAGCTCTGCATTCATGGTCATACAGCCTCTGCAATCATGGTGGAATAGACTACGGTCATGGTAACTGATACCTATCAACTGGGTTTTTTGCATATTTACGCTCCTTCCAGACTTTCCACTTTCACTCATTTTTTCTCAAATTTGATCTAAATATCTCCAAGCATACTTTTTATGGATTTTGCAGGCACTAAAAACAATAGCATGTATAAATAAAAAAGATACATGCCAATTTTTGTCATAATGGGTTGCCTTCTATCGAGCGCTTAGTTTAACATCATGGTACGACACCTTTTCCACTTCCTTTTATGTCTCCACTTAGAAGATTTGAATCTCTGCCCCAACTTTTATTCAAAATAAAATGAGCGGTAGAGGGGAAGAAGGTTCAGATCTTCCAAGATGAAACTTGTAAGACGTGAGGGAACAACGAGTGAGCGTCAATCCTCCCACTTTGAAGAGTTAAATATTTTAGCCGCACCATATGCTCATTTCGAGTGACAAATTATAAAAAAGAAGGGTTGGATTTTGTCTCCCCATAATCTACCTTTTGTTTGGAGGAATGGATCCATATCACCTCCCCTAAACATAAAGTTGAGAAGTGGGCTAATAGAGGTCCAACACTTAATTTTGGGATAGCTTCTTCCAAAACACCTTCACCCCAAAATAAACTAGAGTCATCATAAGTATTTAGCATTGGATCTTCTCTTAACTCTAGTACCATTTCTTTTATTCGGGCCTCTTCTCCCTCGTATGAATCGGATGGTTGATAAGCGATTGAAGAATCTTTTCTACGAAGCTCATCATCATAGCTTGGTTTATCCTCTTGACAAAATTCCTCTTGGGCCATGGGCAAGGTGATGATAGTTTTAAGCTCTTCTTTTTTGCCCAATAACTCTTCCTTGATACTTTTCCATTCCTTGTACATGTATTCCATATTCTCACAAGTTTCATCTACCCGATCCAAGATGTCTAGTAACCTCGGGCCACAGCTATTGGACTCGGTGTATTGTTCTTCCATCTTCTCATCATATGATCTATTAAAATCATAAGAAGAACTAGTAATTCGGTTAGCATAATAGGGGGAGAGGGTTTTTGGAAATTCATCCCATTGACCTTGTAGACATCCATACATGGGGCAACCATACTCACAATCGTATTATGATGGTAAAATTTCTCCTCTGGGAGCATACTTACAATCTCTCTAGAATTGTGGCCCATAAAAACACAAATATGGGAGGTCACGATATGACTTTCAACTATTTAACTCACATTTGTAGAAGATGCCATCAAGAAAAGTAAAAATATAATAAAATCTACCTACAAAGAAAAATCATAAACACATATATACAAGCTTGAATTCAAGCAAGTAGTTAAAATTCCAAACTAATTTAATCCGCCAAATTGTTCCCCGGCAACAACACCATTTTTGATAATGCTCAACTTACACGTAAATTAAGTGCATGGTGGTCATCATTAATATATTTAACCAACTTTGGAGTCGGGGTAAAATCCACAAGGAACAATGTGAGTGGAGATTAAATCAATACAAAATGATAGGTACAACTTAAATTCAGCTAATGGTACTAATAGATAAAATGGGGGAGGTGAGTTCCTACACTAATGTTTCATTTTAGTATTTTCTAGTATAAATTTGAGCCAACCTATAATTAGAGTTTTAACAATTATGAATGGATCTTGGGATTATGCGTTACTAAAAGGGTGACATGTGGGAGATAATTATCAACATCACTTCAATAGGTTTTGATGTTAGCCTTTCAACAAAATGTCAAATGTTCACCCACTGATTCTTTCGAATACCTTATATGTGTGTTCAAGAATTAGCAACCATAACCTCAATCAAGGCATCCCTATTTCTCGGATGACACCCATGGCATAGTTAACCTCACATTCACCCATGGCATAGTTAACCTCACATTCACCCACTACTTATTGGAATAGTATGGTTTGGGAGCAAAACACATCCATCAGGTAGCGGTAAGCCTGACGTAGAATTCTGGGAACATTTCCGTTATCTTGTCTAAGTTTATACACCTTTCAGGAAGTATTTTTTTCTATGGAAATCATTATTGTAGAAGTACTGACATTAGGCGACCATGAATCGAGTATCGTCAAAATATCCCATAGTTGAGACTGAGAACCTATAAGTAATGCATAGTATTCTAACATTGGTATCATTTCAATAAAATATGCTAAAACTAGCATTTAAGCTCGTGTGAAATTGTTATAGAAGGTTTCAAGGGTAGCTAATGTGTGACAAAAATTTTGATACCTGCTAGAACCTGCCTTTAGGTATGGAAATCGCAGAGAATTGAACACGACCATGGTGATACAATCGCGGTCATCGGGACTGCTATCGCAATACCCAAGGCTTGGTGTGGTAGTTTCTGCCTAGTATTTGAAATTTCATTACGATCTCACAAGTTTGGTTGTGACCGCGGCTACGTGACCAAAATTGACTTCCACATTCATGGTTGATTGACTATCTGGACTGAATGAGACCTCAGCCAATGCACCGCGACCACGGTAATTGAGGTTATTTCACTGCAGGTCTTTAGCAGCACTTTTTTGCTCCTTTTTGATTATTTCAAGCTCTAGTCTTCATCTCTTTGTGTTCTTAACTCCTATTCCTACAAAGAGTGGATATTAGTGCATTAAATCACTATTATGTTGCATATACACATTTGAAATACGGTAATGTGCACTAAAACTTAGTGCTAATAAGAGGTAAAATCACCACTCTTTGACTCCCAACTAATAAACTTCCAGTGTCCTCACTGCATAAATAATAAAGAACAAAAAAACATAAGGGTGCTCCTTGTAACCACATCAAGTGCTACTCTCACTCACTTACTCTGCATTATCTCCATTAGCATTAAAATTAGACCACTCTGTAGGGGCCTCATCATCGTTCTCCTCTATAGAAGATAGTAGTCTATCTCGGGGCTTTAGGAACTTCCATAAGCCCTTTACCTGTTCCAGATCTTGAAAAAGAATTTATCCCTCTTCTTATCTCTTTTCATCATCTTTCATGTGACATCTGGAGCATTCTATGAGACTCTGCAAAGGATGAGAAGGTGTGAAGCATTGAATTTTTAGCTCCTTGCATCCGCTAGTCCTTCAGATACTTCTCATAGTCATATTGGGATAAATATCAATGAAGGGTGGTCTAGAGCTCTCCTGGCCCCTGGGGCAATCCTGGCATAAACTCCCTAATGGCTTTCAAATGAACACTAATATCCTTAAGTGGCCAAGTTTTGAAAGTCCTACAAGACTCAGTTTCCTCATATGTCAACTTTCCCAAGTCAATCTTTCATCTTTTGCTCTTACCCTATGCTCCCTCACCCTAAAATTTAAGAGGATAAATGGGGATGCCTGGGTTCACCCAAGTGTCTCTAGGGTACTCTACCACTCTGGATTTCCTGCATAACTCAATAATCAAAGAGGGAAATAGGATATTCTTACCACCATGGTTCATGAAGAGCTTCATGTCTGAGATGACAAGTCGACCAAAATTTAATAGAATGCCATCTAATATGCAAGCAACCATCTTGGCCCATAAATCTAGAACCACTTTCATATGGGTGCAAATGAAGACCTTGCTACAAATGATATTAACCAAACCTAGGCCTCAGTGATGAAGTCATTCATAGAGATAGTCTTCTTTGTAGCCGCCCAAGGGACTTCCTTGCCCAAAAATAGCTTTTCCACTATCCAGTTTCTCGGCTCACATTCTTTTGCTTAAAATTCATCCATATTTGCATTTGGGAGCCCGTATATGTAATTAATTTTCTCTACCCCAAAGTTTACCTCCTTTTTGTCGAATACTGATGACTAGGTTCTAGAAAGATACTATGCTATGATTAGTGTAGAACTCCCATACCCACTGCTCATTAGCCTGATAAAGATCCAGGGAAAAATATCTCCACCCGGTGGCTATGAGCCAATCATGAAATTTCGGAATCTTTTTTGGCACCTTCTCCAAATATTTGACCTTCTCTAGAAGTCGCTTTGTCTTTGGAAGATCATCATAGTATTGGTTTAGACATGTAGGCATCATGAACTGAACATAGTCATAATTTTCCATGATTTAAACTTGAAAAACAAGAGGGAAACACACCAACATTTATCATCACATTTTCATTCACAAACTAGACTATGTTATCCAATAAAGCTAATGGGATGGTTACTTGGTGGTGTTTGGACAAGAATTAGAAGTGCAAGATTTTTTGCCTAGGCTGAAATTCATCCTCAGATATGGTGATCACGGGTCACTAGCCACGATCACACTACTGCAATCGAGATCCAGTGGTTGCGATCGCAGTATTTGAGACCATGCCAGGCTAATTTTTTCAATAGTTCAAAATCTATATTTCAGTGCCAAGCCATGTTCCAAAATAGTTAATCACATTGAACAAGGTTTATAAGCACTCGATCATTCCCTTAGAATGTGAAAACAACTAGTTATGCTTCATTTGGGCTTTTGATCTAGCACTTGGTGTTCACACTGTATTTCTCTTAATTTTGAATATAATGTGGGTACTCAAGACTTCCCTACATGTGTGCACACTATTGGTAGCATCTCAACCACACCAAATTAAACAAACCAAAATTTAGCATAGAAAAGAACAATTTTAGGCCCTACCTAGTTCATGCATTCTAAGGCCTACTCAGAATAATTAGAACATGAATTCAAATCACATATCGGAGGAATGAAGCATGATGGATGCAAAGATTCTATTAAATACCAAAAATATGACCAATAGTGCACCCAATTTAAGAGAGAATTTGGAGAGAGAGTGTGAGAAAATGGAAGACCGATGGTCTTTTTAAATTTTTTTAATTACAATTGTGGCCAAGGATCTACAATTGAGAACATGCGGGTAACTGTTATCGCAGAGGCACGGAGCATGCGATCGCAGTAACTGAGGGCATTTATGCATTTTTGTTTTCCCCTGTTCAGCTTATTACTCCATTTTGACATACTTTCCCCTTTTTAGTTCAACATGCAAAAATTTCACACTTTCTCCTTATCAACTCAATAAAAAACACTCCAAAATGCAAAAAATACATAGATTAATCAGTGACAAAAATTAAAATCTACACTACCAAATTATAAACAAAGGATACGATCCACTTTTGTGGGTTGCCTCCCACATAGTGCCTTAGTTATTGTTGTGGCATAATGTCTTTCATTCTTTTCAAGTTGGATGCTCAAGGAACCTATCATTCACTTCCTCATCTTCAATATATATGACCGACACCACTTAAAGATCCATAGGTTGTTTCTTTATTTTGCATGCTTGAAATGAAACCTCACCTTTATTGACCCTAAACCTCATTTCCCCCAAGCTCAAAGTTAATAATGGCTCATCTGGTATCAAGGAAAGGTCTACAAAGAATAATAGGAACCTCTTGGTCTATGTCACAATCTAGTACTATAAAATGCACCAAAAGAATAAATCTATCCACTTACACCAACACGTTGAACAAAAGACCAAATAGTTTCTTGATAGACCGGTCCACCATTAAAACCTTCATCAATGATGAAGTGGAGGGTACTAAAACACCTTTGGTTTTGACCCTTAGAAAATTTCTCAATTTTTGGCTTCTTGACATCATATAACTTGGGGTACTAGTCGTCTGATGTGGAACGATTTTGTGGTTCATGGTCGAAAGGTGACAAGTGTGGGTTAGATGGTTTCTGTCCATGGTATGGTTAGAATAAAAAATTCATATGTTATTGTACGAATGGTTAAGTGAAAATCATATGTTGCGCTATGTAAAGTATAGGTGATTCTATTCTACCTAGGGTACGATTTCATGGTACTAGTCATATGGTTGGGTACTTTTTGGCTTATTAAGTCATACATTGGATAGCTTTGGGGTCTTAGGGAAGCCTAGGGTACCATTCATACCCTAGTGTATGGTTGGGGTGGGGAGGTCATACCATCTATAGGAATTTTAAACAATTTAAGTTGGGGGTAATATGGACATTGACCCTCTTAAACTCTTAAGGTTACATGATTTATAACACTCTTGGGATATTATTTAACCTATTTTCAATCATTCGAACTCTCTAAAAATATTCTCAAATTCTCTTAAGGCTCTTTGGTCAAGGAAGGCTAGGTTTTCATCAATAGAATCAATTTGGGGCTAACAAGGGTGATTTCTCTTTGTAATCTTCTTAATCTAAGGAATGTTAATCCTTCCTCACTGTTTTCCCAACTAAATGCATGTTTTATGAATTGTTTTCATGGCATAAATATCTTATGCTTTTGGATTTTCAAATACATATTGGAGGCTTTGATTACAATGGTTGGTTATGGTTTTCCTATGTCTTTTACTTATGGTTTTCATATTATTATAGTGGTTTGAACATTTGGTTGTATGGTAATGGTTAATTGGTACTTGGTTTAAGTTATGGAAACACTATGCCCCCAACTTGGTTGATAAAATGCCTCTGAGAATGTTTTCAGTTAAATTCTTGGATTTTCATTGAACTATGCTTGGTATAACTTGGTAAAGGAACCCTAAATAGTATAAAGGTTTAAATAATTTGGAATGGTTAAATATTAAGGTCTTCGAGGTTATAGTTTGTCTAGTTAGAAGCCTTATGGGGTACAGGGGAATCCTCCAAGCAAACATAATAATGATTATTTGTAGGATACATAGGATTCCCCTAAGTCAACTTAATAATGTAATCTATGGGTACATGGGAATCCGTTCTTCTTAAAAACAACAGCTAAGGATATTTATTGCAAGCTATAATCGGTAAGACGATACCAGTACTTATATCCATGGTTAATAATAATAGGAATGGTGGTTTATTTGTGTGGTAATGGTTTTAATTAGGAAATAATGGGAGGGTGTGATAGCTAAATGTGAAGCTATGATCCAATGGAAAATACTGGAAACTCGTGTTTGCCGACATGAGGATTGGTCATGATGACCTATATGATACTTATGGGATACGTGGAAATCTCCTAAGTAAACTCGTACTTATGTATCATGGAGAGCGAAGGGTACTCAAGAATCCCCTTTTTCTATAGTATCTCAGGTCCGTGTGGCTACACACATCGGGGCTCGTTCAGGGGGTTACACTGGACACATATAGATCGTGGGTAGTTCTATGAGTGTTAAGCTACATATTCCTAGGTTAATGGTTTTAAAAGAATGCTAAGCCCGATTCCCTTTCCCAGTATGGTTATATATATGTATATATTGCTGTCAATGTATACGGTTGGTTTACTTGGTTTTAAAGATTGGTATTATTTTATCCTTATCCTGAGTGCATGCTAGTGTTCACCTGGTAACCAATCTTTGGGTACTGTATGCCCACGCGATGCAGGAACCAACCATTCTACTCCTACTGCTCAGTCATCATATTTGGGATCAGCTCGGTTGGATTGAAGTGGTGAGCTTCCATATTTTGGAAGGCTCTATTTCATGTCATAGATGTTTTTACATATTTTGTCCATTATATAAACTATGATTTTGGCTATGGTCGGGGGCATGTCCTTACCAAATATTGTTTTACTTTTGGTTAGAGGCTTTGTGGGACTACTATAGGTAGGTATGTGCAGTGTCTATAGAGGTATTATCCTTGGCATTGGTATTGGTATTATGGCTAATACCATTTGACTGTATTTTGTGATTGTTCCATCCTATTTTTTTATGGACTCGTACATTGTTATTGTTTTGGTTTGGTATGGTTATTGGTTGGGTATTGGATGGTTGGACTTTCTTTGGTTTGTCATAGTTACGGACCTATCCCAAAGTCTAGAATTGTATGAAATGCTATCTTGTTATTATTTAGAATTCATCCGACTCAAGGTACATATTTGGAGGATGGGTTGGGCAACGAGGGTGGTCCTCGGTCCTTGTTGGACTTTGGATTCCAAATACAAGAAGGCCCCAATTTTGGCCGTGTCGGGTACTCAATACTAAACTCTAATATATTGGAAGGGGCATGAGATTAATACTCACACCGAGGTCATGTAAAGCTCTTTAAAACTTAAGTGTCCTGATGGTGCATGGAATTGTAAATGCCATGGGGTCTTTCTTATTTTTTTTCATTGCTCTACTCATGATAGCGCTACACCCATGGGTGACTTCAATGGTGTCACCTTAAACAAGCTTCTTTTTCTACATCAATTTCTTTCTAAGCTTAGCAAACCCGGAATCTCTTGGATGGCCTCAAGTAATGAGATATTGATAGAGTGGTTGCGAAGCTTAGTCATGAATTTCTTGAGCTTGTAATTCCCCTCTTTTCTTTTAAGCCTTTGAGGAAACGGAGGTGGGACTTGTATAGTGGGAAATTTATCACTTCGTGACTCATCATTTTCATCCACCTTTTCATAAATCACAATCGGTTCTTTCTCACCCCATCCTTCTTTCTCATGCTTAACCTCCTTCAAATGACCACCAAGGGTTTTGCCACTTCTAGTGACTATTTCCAACACTTGGCCATCATTCTTTAGGTTTACAACAGTGTCACTAGGAAGGCCCCCCTTTTGTCTAGTATTGTGTTGGGTGGAGATTTTGACTATTTGTGTTTCCAATATTTTAATTGAAGCAGAGAGAGACACAAATATTTGGTTGATTTGCAAAAAGTCACCTTCCAATTCACGGACTATCATGTTCATTCCCTCCACTATCATCAAAATTTTTGCCAAGACATCTTCAACTTTGTATTTGTTGGGTCGACAGAATTGGCTTGTTTAACCTTTTCCCGGTCATGAGGGGTCACATAATGATCATAGTCACGGTCTCTATCCCTCCAATCACGGTCATGATGCCTATCTTTTTTGTTCCAACCTTGCCTTTGATAGGCGGGGCGGGAACCCCCCGAGTAATTTGCCAAATACCGAATTTTCTCATCAAGATTCTTGGACTCTTCTTCATCATAGGCCTTGGATGCCACGAGATTCACTATTTTTTGGGTGAACCCATAACATGCTTAGTTAAAAGCTCCAATTGTGTCATTATTTTTTCCATGTTTTCCTCCCTCACCTCATCTCTCTTCCATTGCTTTTTATCAACAAAGGAGGTAGTAGGGGATCTATTTGGTACCTCGGTATCTAGGGTATGCCACCCCAGGTTTTGCCTGGTTACTTCCCCAAGAAAATTTGTAGCTTCTTGATAATTAAAATTCATAATAGAGCCCCCCCGCCGCATTGTCTACCATAGTTTTGTTGAGTGGATCAATAGCCCGGTAAAAGATTTGGAGAAGCATCTTCTTTGGGACCTTGTGGTTGGGACATTGCATGAGTTTTTCGTGAAATTATTTCCACACCTCCTACAAGGACTCTCCATCCAATTGCCTAAAGTTAATGATTTCATCATGAAATTAGAGCATATTAGATGGTGGGAAATGTCATTCAAGGAAGGCAGTGGTAAGTTCATCCCATGAAGTGATTGATCCAGCCGGAAGAAAGCGAAGCCATAATACCACCTGTCCCATTAGAGAGAATGGGAAGAGGTGCAACTGGATGGACTATTAGGTTATGAGTGCAATATCAAAGGGTGCACACACTTCTACAAAGTTCTTCAAATGAAGTTGGGGTCCTCATAAGTTTGCACCCCAAAATTCCCTTCATTTTTAGCATATTCAACAAGACACTTGTGACATGAAAGACCCCGTTCCCATGAGTAGGTAGGATACAAATGGAATTTTAACGTCCAACGTCTTGAGTTGCTCCTCATCATGAAAAGGGCCGTAGAAAGACTCGGCAATACTTGAATTGTCACTCATAGTTCTGTGAACACTATGGAGATCACCTAAAAGGAAACAAAAGCAATAAAAACAATAAATATAAACCATTACGGGTATACCCTATATAAAATTCAACACAACACAAGTGAATGCTAAATTTCACTCACTAGTAAAAACTCCATTTTGATAACGCTCACCTTTACCATTTGAATTGGTAAAGGATTGTCATTGTCAATAGCTCAACATTCGTTAAGGTCAAATCTATGAGGAGGGAAATTAGATTTTTTGTCCAATGGGTGTTAATAGTTACTAAAAAGATACCCGTAATGTAAACAAAATAAAATAAATGATTTAAAATGGGGGATTAGCTTGAAAAAATTGTTAATCAAAGTTTAACTGAATCAACAAACTAAGGAAATACTTGTAATTAAAAGTTCAATATGAGAAGGATCTTGGGATTATGTCTAGCTAAGGGCAAGTTATGCATGGGAACATGATTATTTGGTGAAAATTCTAGTTATTAACGATATAGTAGTCTAGGTTGAAGGTCTTTGAGGCTAGCATGTCAACAACACCTCAAGGATATAACTTATTGACCCTTTCGAGTACCTAACAAGTGTGTCAGCTAAAATCACCTAAGATCTCAATTAGGCATCCCCATTTCTAGGAAGATGCCCATGACATAGCTAACTCTCTATTCACCCTTATTTCTATGATAGAGAAAAGATAACAAACTACATCCATTATTGTTCACTATTACTTTGTCACCCATATCCCCTTTTTAAAGATCATATGGGTTCCAATTGTTCACTCATATCCCTCTTTCAAGGATGATGAGATATTTTAAGAATTTTTCTTTTTCACCCACAAACCATTTTAGGTGTTTGGGGTTTTCACCGATAGACCCCAACTAATTCAAACAAGAAATAGTTAAAACCATCATCGACAAACTAGAATTTATACAAATGCATCACAACCCATATAATTTCACCTTATTTCAACATGATCCTAAGAAAATGAAGTTCAGTTACTCATGATGTAAAGAGAAATAAATATACCATAAGGTTCATTCAACACATCCTTGCTTTAATTTCAAAAAATTCAAACTATGAAAATTCAAACATAAAAGTTTCCCTAATTGGTAGGGTTACTAATTCTCCATAATTTACGTGTTCAAACTGTAAGATCTCAAATCGGAAAGGGTCTTAGAATTATAAGATAATTAGGGTCGGGAAGGCAAAAATACAGAGTGTCCTCTGGGCATAAAACCATTTAGCCGTTATCGCTGCAGCTTGTCTGCAATCACAGCTACCGTGATCGCAGTCATAACCTCACAGTCGTAGAACTTTGACCAATC
Source organism: Capsicum annuum (assembly GCF_002878395.1). Classification (NCBI taxonomy): domain Eukaryota; kingdom Viridiplantae; phylum Streptophyta; class Magnoliopsida; order Solanales; family Solanaceae; genus Capsicum; species Capsicum annuum. The sequence continues at coordinate 18,939,948 of NC_061118.1, forward strand.
TTGATTGTCCACGATCACGGTACCTAAGACAAAATTCTGCTCTAGGTCTTCCGACTGTACTTCTCTTCTTTTTTTATCCTTTTCAGCTGAAATCCACATCTTTCATTCTCATCCCATGCAAGCCTGCAAAATTTGGAAATCAATGCATTCAATAAAAAATTTTCCTTAGTCACACATTTAAATCACAGGAATGTGAATAAATTTTTGATGAAAATGAGTGCTAAATTTGACACTCACCAACCATACTACAAAATGACTTAAGTATACACCATATTTCCATATGGATATCCTCAAAAAAGGTTAGGCCAGCCTTTTGCCACTTACCCACCTTGTTCATCTGTGTTATTTGCAACAACTCCAAAATATGACAAGGAGTTTGATATTACCCAATTTGTATAGGAAAGGAAAGATGACACGACAGTGGAAAAATAAGCTGAGAAGGCACAAAAAGGTCAAGAGAGCACAAAACTGGGACAATAATAGAAGGTATTCTAGCCGGGTTCCATGTGATGCTGATAAGATGGTCTCGAGACATGCTGCTCCCATCCTCTCAATTCTAGATACTATAGTCCCAGATAATGACCTGGAGATCCAAAGCTTAAATATATATAAAAGTAAAGGGCCGTAAGATAAAGACTGAAAGTCCCCTAAGAAAGATCTTCTGAGTGACAAGGTTATTTCCAGGTACCTTCTCCAATGATGACTTGATCAGTTCTGATCAGGTAGTCCTAGAGCTCTATGTTGTAGACACTGGAAATTCTATTCCCTATCAATGGAAAACTACCAAAGACGACCTAGAAAAGGAATATCAAAAAGCAATTAATGAATTCTATGGCTTTGACCTTGAGGAGAGTCCATAACACTCATCCAGTACTGATCCTACAAATGTATGTTCTGGGATTGGTGATAGCTTTCTTGATGAAAATATACATAAAGATGAAGATTCATCTGTTGATTTTTCTGCTTATGTTAGAGATGCTCCTGAATTTTTAGTACAAATCCTCGAAGAATGCTATCCACCCATATATATCAACCACTCCAAGGAACTAGAGGTCTTCAAAGTTATCGACGATCAACACGGGATAATAGAAGATCTAATCCCAGAAAGAAGGACAGATCCTAGTACAATGACAATAAAAACCATAGGAACTAGATTCCAAAACTTTACTCTCAATGATATAAAATTTCATCCTGGCTAGAAAGAATCCAATACTGCTATACTTGGAATCCAATAAAGAATCTGGTTGAACGATAAAAATACATGATACCCTCAAAATTCATCTCCAGATTCTCTAAAATCCTCAGAGACTGGTGGAATGCTTTTAGGATTAATGATAAGAATGCTTATCTCACGTCACAAGACTTTACCTTAAATATCAGAATCTTGCAAGAGGTCTTCTACGGAGAAAGCAACCAGAGACAAGAAAATCTTTGGCGATAGCTCTACAAAATGAAGTGCCTATCGTCCAACAGAGATGTTATCGATATACACTTCCATAATATGGCAAAGATCTACTTTGAGCTGGGTTGAGATCCCAGCCTTATATAGGCTTTCATGTCATTAGTGTTAAAGATGCTAGTTGGTCACACAATGACAATCGTAGAGGGAAAGTTCAAATATATAACTGTCCCACGTATATGCTATAGTAGGCTGGCCATCTTCTAAGCCCTAGAAAACATTTGCACAAAGAGATATGTACTGAAGCAGATTATCTAGAAAAACCCTGCTCTTGATCTGGCCTGCCGAATGAATGATCTGGTCACCAAATCCAATTGTTCCTACTCAATTTGCAAGATAAGATCAAGAAGAAAGATAGAACATAGGAGGTTCAAACTACTTAGACCTCCCAATGATAGTAACAAGGCAATTTGGTAGCCGAGTACTTCAGACGAAGAACCCCAACAAACTACAAGAGGAAGAATGGCTGCTTCAGCTATAGAAAGCCTGTCTACTTTGTAATAAACTATCCTCAAATCAAAAGGTCGAAAGAATCTATCCACCTCTTTGGATAAACAGTAAATCACACAAGAATATATCTTAGCAAAGAGGATGACCTTGAATCGATATTCTTGCTAGAAGAAGAACCAACAAAGGACACCCTCTTCTCCATAGATGTATAAGAAGAATCAGATGACATCAATACAAATGATCTTTACCTGATATCTATTACTGGAGAGGACAACCAAAAATTGGCTAGTGAAATTCTCATGCTCAACATAGTAGGAATTCTATCTTCCAAAATAGTAGACTGACATCCAGATCTATTTAATCAGTTTGTGGATCTCTTTGACCGATCTGTCCTTTAAGAAAGAAGAACTTTCTATGAGCTTCAAGTGTTCAAAAAGTCAGGCGAATCCATCCTAAAGCCGTTCAGAGTATACTCAAAATTTTTGATCTTTCATGTGTTTGAAGTACTAGCCAATGACTTCCCACAAGAACTCCTATAGCTATTCTAGTACCTATGCCACTAGTAATACATCATCATGGATTTTAAATGCGATGCCTTCAGGTATTTTGGTTAAATACAAACAGCTCTGCCAAGGTTCATGCTATGGTTCAAGCCATGATACTATTGGGTTTGATGCTTCAACGATTCCTATGATGCAATGGTATTCATGTTGTATCATCAAGTGGGAATCTCAGACCGCGA